>NW_017215740.1:0-13686 GCF_001704415.2 Capra hircus
GACTATTCTTTGAGGAACAAATCTTAGGCTGTAAACTGTGGGAAAACTTAACTTACCTGAAATAGTCAAGTCAGTAGGCAAATAAGCAAGCAGTAACAGCAAGTGCCAGGTGGGTGGAAAATGGATAGCCAGAATTGCTGTAATAAATGTGGCAGCCTGAAAAAGGGCTCCCAAAGTTATTCAAGTCCTAAATGCCTGGAACCTAAAAATATGACTGTAAAAACAATACATTCCTGGATACACAGTCTTCCAAGATGGAATGTGAAAGAAAAAAAAAAAATTTGAACAGACCAATTACTAGTAATTAAGTTTGAACCAGTAATCAAAAAATTCCCGAGAAACAGAAATCCAGGGTCATATGCTTCAAGAAGAAATTCAACTGAATATTTAAAGAAAAATTAGTACTCACCCTTTGCAAATTATTCCTAGAAATCAAAGATTAGGAAATGCTCTCACTCCCATTCTCTGAGGCCTACAATATCCTGATACCAAAATCAACAGATTCTACAAAAAAGAAAATTCAGGCCAATATTTCTGATGAATATAGATGCAAAAATTCTTTTTTTTTCTTTTTTAATATAAATTTTAATTTAATTGGAGGTTAATTACTTTATAATATTGTATTGGTTTTCCCATACATCAACATGAATCCGCCATGGTATACATGTGTTCCCCATCCTGAACCCCCCACCTCCCTACCTGTACCATCCTTCTGTGTCATCCCAGTGCACCAGCCCCAAGCTAGATGCAAAATTCTTAACAAAATAGTAGCAAACTGAATTCAACAAAACTTGAAAGAATCATGCATCATGATCAAGAGATTTATTTCAGATGTGCAATGATGGTTCACTATCCACAAATTAAGCAAGGTAATATACTATGTTAACAGAATAAAGGATAAAAATTACATGACTATGTCAATAGATGCAGAAAAAGATTTTGACAAGATTTAACATTCATGATAAAAACTGTCAACATATTTGGTATAAAGAGAGCATGCCTCGAAATAATAGACCATTTGTTACAAACCTACAGCTGACATCATACTAAATGGTAAAAAACTTAATCTTTTTCTCTAAGATCAGTACCAAGACAAGGATGCACTCTCACCATGTCTATTTAACATAGTACTAGAAGTCCTAGTCTAAGTAATCAGGTGGGAAAAAGAAATCATTGGCATCCAAGTTGAAAAGAAAGAGGTAAACTGTCTCTAATTACAGACAGCATGATACTCTATATGGAAAATTGTAAAGACGCCACCAACAAAACTAATAGAAACAATCAACAAAGTTGATTACAAGATAAAGTTACAGGATACAAGATTAATATACAGAAATCTGTTGCATTTCTATACACTAATAATAATTATCAGAAAGAGAATTTAAGAAAGCAATCCAATTTCTAGTTGAATCAAAAAGAATCAAAAGTACCTAGGAATAAATTTAACCAATGAGGTGAAAGACCTGTTCTCTGAAAACTGTAAGACATTGTTGAAAAGAATATAAGACAATGTAAATTGAAAAAGGAAGCTGAGAGGGCTACAGTAAACAAGAGTCCACGGCTTTTCATTGGCTGAGTCCTTGCCAGGAAATAAGAGGCATCTCTCATCTTCCCTTTGCTCTCCACTATGTCCACAGGTCATGAGAGTTCCCCCATCTCCCAACTCTGTTTAACTGAGATTTCTGTTTAATATTTTTTATACCTTATAGGACAGAGACAGAAAGATATTTGATTCCCAAGAGGAAGGTGAGGGAAGCAAGAAGTTCTAGTGATTCAAGAAGGAGTCATGAACCAAAGAATTTAGTTGGCCTTCAAAAGCTAAAAAAGGCACGGAAACGGATTATCCCTTAGATCTCAAGAAGGAATCAACTCTTCTAAGACCTTGACTATAGACAGTTAAATGGGTTTAAGAGTTCTTGCACCCAGAGTAAGTTTCTCCTAAGTTACCAAGCTCATAGTGAACACTGAGTAAGCTTTGTTGTCCTTGTTCACTTTGCTGCACTTGTAGGGTGGGATGATGCAAGTGTCTTTGGGGACACACTCTGGTGAGGCAGATCTGAACATTCCTGAGTCATCGAACTAATCAGGATAACAACTTTACTGGAGTTATTTTTTTCTCTGAATTCTTCTCACTTTTTACCACCTTTGAGTTCAGCATACTGTGGTTGAATATTTATTTTATTTTTGTCCTCTTATCAGCTATTCTGCTAGCTCCAAGTTAGAAGTCTCTAGTGCAGAAGGAAATACAGATTGAGAAAGGAAGATAAAGACCAAAGTTCATAATCTGTAGGGCCGAAAAGTGTCTGTGATTAAAACTGTACCAGTGTAGATAAGAAATAATCAACATTGCAAATGCCCTGTGGTGGCCTCACAGTGTGACTGTGGCTGAAGGAGGGGCTGAGCCCGCGGAGGGTTTGTGTAGAGCCTGCAGGAGCCTGGGGAACACTGTGCTGCGCAGCACAGAAGTAAGTGCCTGAGTCTGTGGTCTGCGAAGAGGAAACGTGCAGTGAGCTGCGGCGCTCTGTAGGGATTGTCGTGGCCTTTAATCTTCCATCCTGCTTTGTTCCTGAAGGAACGTTAAACAGGTGGATAAGGCGGCCGCTGGGGTTCTGAAGATACCACTGTACACTGCTCACGGAGCCAGAAAAATTGCACCTCAGCATGTGGCTGGCTCCCTCCTGGAGACTCAGGGCTGGGGGACTCTGCTCCACATCCAGCCCTCGCACACCTGATGAGAAACAGAAACGGTCACAGGAGAGGGTCATTGTAACTCTGACAAAACCTTGAAAGTGACCCCCCCCCCACACACACACAACTCCCATAGATGATGAGAAGGATAGAAAGTCTGCAGGACTTGTCAGTTCCTCTCTCTCCCTCAACAATACAGCAGCTGCTCAATCCTTCGGATGCCCCTCTGGGGCAGCCCAACTTACAGCAAACCTGGGCAAACAAAAGCCCCAGCACAGTGCCTGCTAGCCTCTTCATGCTGCTTCCTCTTCTTACTGAGACATTTTCACTGTAAGACACTTCACTAAACCCTGAGGGAGGCGGAGTGTCATAAGCTGTTGCGGAAATATTCCTGCTCCTGCAGCCAGTCAGCTCACCCAACAAGTCCTGCTCAGGCCCTCACTTTGCGACAGGAAGCCCCCGCCCTCCCACCTCAAACAACTCAGAATGGGCTGCCAGAGGAGCGGGAGAAGAGTGTGGGAAAAAGAAAGGTCATTATTTCAGGACCCGAGGGGCATTTTCTAAGAACATTGCAGTGAAGGCGGACTGATTTTGAATTTGTGGAGGATTTTAGGGAAGAGAAAACAAAAATTAATTATCTAGCTGTAGTTTTAGTCTCAGATGGCATGGATGCAGAAGATTCTTGCATAATGAAAATATTTTCTCAGGAGTTCTCAGGATCTTTTTTTTTTTTTTTTTGCATCTCCTGTGTACAAACCTGTGATTCTGAAGGGTGCTCACAAATCAGCACAATATTCATAACAGTCTTGGCTGGAATACTTTACAGTATTAAACAGTTTCATTTTAAAAATTATATATATATATATATTTATTGTAGACTGAACCTACAAAAAAGTTATATTATTTTTAATCTCTAGATGGGACACTGAAATTAGAATTTAAATTTTTTTAATTTTTATTAAAAAATAATTTTAAAATAAAAATAAATTTTAAATAAAATTTCAGGTTTAAATACATCATATTTTATTTTGTTATTTTTTAAATTAGAGGATAACTGCTTTACATTGTTGTGTTAATTTTCTTCCATACAACGAGAATCAGTCATGGTTTTATATACATATATATACCATCCCTCTTGAGGCCTCCCTCCCCTTTTCCATCCCAACCCTCTAGTTCCTCACAGGAGCACCAGTATGGGCGCTCCATCTGATATACTGCACCTTCCCACTAGTTATCTATTTTACACTAAATACATTTTTAACTGTTGATTATTGTTATTTGTATTCTGCTTTTTACCTCTAGTGGGGTTATTTTAAAAGAACAATAAGTATTTTTTAAAGCATATGAAAATCAATTCTGCTTTTTCTCAGAGTCTATAATAATGGTTCCCTGTATGTGGATTTAGAGGTAAAGGGGATAGAAAATGAGGACTTGTATATTTTCACTGAAGTAAAACTGAAGTGATCTGCAGACTCTCAGGATCAGTATGGACAGTCAAGGCTGTTGCAAATGTTGACTAAAGGAACTGTGAGAGACAGTGTAGAAAAACAAAAGTAATAATAATTATAATTGGCCACACAGTGGATATTAGAGAAATAGAATTAGAAGAGAGAAAAGAGGAGAGGGGCAACCAGAGTGGGTCACTTGGAACTTTGCCACAAAAATGTACTTAACCTAGAATGCCCGTTATAGGTGACCAGCTGGATAGACAAAGCCTTTTTCTTCTTCATATTCTATTGTCTGGACATACAAGAAGAGATAAGGAAGTTTACTAGAGGTAGGAATAGTTGCACCTCCACTTCAGCGGGCGCCATTTTAGAGCCAGTGATGTGATTGTCAGGCAGGGCACTGACTGGCCTCCAGTTCTTCCTGCAACATTAGTGCTAAATCAATGAAACCAGGACAAATCTGCCTATACTAAGACAGTGCCTCTATTCAGATTTCAGCCAGAGCTGGTTTGTTCTATAGAGGCAGTGAGCGTGAAATATAATGTTACTATTTCCCTGTGAAGAGCATTCCCAACAGGAGAAGGGTGGAGAACAAGACTGTGCAGAAAGGAAGCTGAGAGCCATATTGTGGAAGATCTTCCCTAAGGAGCCTGAAGGAATGTGCCAGAGTGTGCTGAGTCCTATTACAGGGAAATCTAAGATTGAAAAGATCCCTATTTAAGTAGACTATAGTGACTGTCAGGAAGAAATGCTTCCTTGACAATGACTGCCTCCTGGTGTTGAGCCTGTTCAAATGTATACTTCAGCGAGCTGAGAGATATGGAAGCTCATAGGAGTGAAATGGAACGTATGTTGGAGGTGACATTTCCAGTTTATGCACATCACCCCCTGCAGGACAGCAATTGGAACAAATCCCATCTTGAGGCTTTTATGCCGTATTTCCTCCCCTTTCTTACCAGGGTTGAATTTCTTCCCATTCTAATTTGATGGGTGTTTTCAGGGGTTCACATATTAAGTTGTTGTTGTTCAGTCACTAAGTTGTGTCCAACACTTTGAGGTGCCCACGGACTGCAGCATGCCAGGCCTCCCTGTCCTTCACTATCTCCCAGAGTTTGTTCAAATTCATGTTCATTGAGTCAGTGAAGCCAACCCCACTATCTCATCCTCTGTCACCATCTTCTCCTCCTGCCCTCAATCTATCCCAGCATCAGGATCTTTTCCAATAAGCTGGCTCTTCGCATCACATGGCCAAAGTATTGGAGCTTCAGCAGCAGTCTTCCAAAGAATATTCAGGGTTGATTTCCTTTAGGATTGATGGTTTTGATCTCCATGCTGTCCAAGGACTCTCAAGAGTCTTCTCCAGCACCACAACTCAAAAACATCAATTTTTCAATGCTCAGACTTTGTGGTCAAACTCACATCCATACGTGACTAATGGGAAAATGATAGTTTTGACTATATGGATCTTTGTCAGCAAAGTGATATCTCTGCTTTTTTAATAGGACTGTTGGAGAAGACTCTTGAGAGTCCCTTGGACTGCAAGGAGATCCAACCAGTCCATTCTAAAGGAGATCAGCCCTGAGTGTTCTTTCGACGGGACTGATGCTAAAGCTGAAACTCCAATACTATGGCCACCTCATGTGAAGAGTTGACTCACTGGAAAAGACTCTGATGCTGGGAGGGATTGGGAACAGGAGGAGAAGGGGATGACAGAGGATGAGATGGCTGGATGGCATCACCGACGCGATGGGACGTGAGTTTGGGTGAACTCCGGGAGATGGTGATGGACAGGGAGGCCTGGTGTGCTGCGATTCATGGGGTTGCAAAGAGTCAGACATGACTGAGCAACTGAACTGAATTGAACTGAGGTTTGTAATAGCTTTTCTTCCAAGGAGCAAGCATCCTTTAATTCATGGCTGCAGTCACCATGCAGTGATTTTGCAGGCCTATAATATAAAATCTTCCATTGCCTTCCACTTTCCCCTCACCTATTTGCCATGAAGTGCTGGGACCAAATGTCATGATTTTAGTTTTTTGAATTTTCAGTTTTAACCCAGCTTTTTCACTCTCCTCTTTCACTCGTATCACAAGGTTCTTTTGTTCCTCTTGGCTTTCTACCCTAAGAGTGGCGTCATCTGGCATATCTGAGGTTATTGATATTTCTCCCAGCAGTCTTGATTCCAGCTTGTGATTCATCCAGCCCAGGGTTTACAAGAGGTACTCTGCCATAGAGTTAAATAAGCAGGGTGACAATATACAGCCTTGACATGCTCCTTTCTCAATTTTGAGCCAGTCTGTGGTTCCATGTCTGATTCTAACTGTTGCTTCTTGACCCACATACATGTTTCTCAGGAGACAGTGGTGGACTTCCCTATCAATGCTCCTTTCAGATATCAAAAGTGGGTTTTAAAAATGCAAATAGCTTCATATGAGAAGAAATGAAATACAAATAGCCATGCAGTGAGAAGGTTGAACTAAACCAAAGTCAAAATCTCTCCAATGAGTTAATGAGGCATAACTGACTGTTCTGGCATAAAACATGCATATTTCTTGCCAGGTGTGTGAGAAGAAGGCATGTGTCCATGTCTCATGCATGAATATGAAGAAACACCATAGAAAGTCTAGTTCTTAGGATGTAGCAACAGTGGAGTTTAAATGTTGACCTAGTTAAACCACATTATTTTGTTTGATATCTTTGAGTAATCATTTAGTGCATTTTAAATCATGGGAAAAAAGGCTAGAGATCTGACTCAATGATATGGCCAATATACTGGTGGGAGTCAAGGTTAGTGATATTCAGTACAGTCTAGTTAGTTGAGGGAACTACAATGACTGGAATACCTGTTAATCTATGGTTTCACTTCCCCCTGATTACTGAAAACACTGTAGTTCATTGACTTTCCCTTTTACAACCCACACATGGCTCTTCCTCAGCACTGGGTCCCAGGAGCAGCAGCAGGCATGGCTTTGGGGTATGGGCTGCAGGGGGCTTAGCAGCACTGTGTGGAGGCACAGAGGTGTGTGGCTGAGTCTTCAGTCCTCTGATATACAGGGAGCTGTAGCCCTCCTTAGTATTCAGAGTGACTCTCACTCATTCTTTCTCTTTTTCATCCGCATTTACACTCACTACAAACAGGTTCTTGGGGCTTTTTGCAGGTCCCCAGCGTAATGCATAGAAAGAGCTGAAAGGGTAACTGCAGGTGAAATTGGGGCTCTCTCCTTCCTGAACATAGCGAAGGAGGACACTGTTCCACAGTCAAGAGGCTGTTCACTCCTGTTCAGAAAGACAAGGTCAGAAATAGAAAATAATTTATCTACAGAGTATTCATTGTCTTCACTTTCCCAAATATTACAACCTGGAAGTGCCTGACTGCATCCCCCACCTTCCCCATCACCACCCCAGACTGCTCAGAATGTCTTCAGCTGCTCCTGGACTTATAACCAAGATGAAGCCTCAGGATCAGTAATGAGGTTAGAAAAGTGCTCCTCTCCATTTATTCTGATCAAGTATCCTCAGCATGGAAAGTTCTCCAGCCTAGATCTGGGGAACGTTCTGCTTCAGGTAATAAGGATTCTGTATCTTGTTGCTCAGCCAATCAGAGAGAAGAACACATACATGGGCTAGAAATACACCATTTCTGCCCTTGAATAAGTTTCCTGTGGTTCAAGGAGGGATCAAACTCTGCTTCCTTGAGACCAACTTCAGAAACATTGAGGATCTCTCTCATGAGCTCACAATGCAAAGAGAGCTGACAACCTTTCAGAATTGGGTTGCCTTATGATCGGCTGCTGTTATTCAACCTGAAAGAGATTGGGATTGCAAACCTGGCAGGAAACACACTTTGGTTAGGAATCTTTTACATAAAATTTCAATAAAATTTATAAACTTTCAAATCCCAATTTATAAATGTACACAAATGCTGTGTGTTAAATTATCTTTATGCACACCATTCTAATAGAAAAGTTATGCAATAGAGATATTATTTCCAACTTACAAACAAGAAAACTAAAGCTGAAAGAGCTCAAGTAACTAACTTGAGACCACACATATGGTAGGTGGTATAGTAAGAATCACAACGCATATCTATCTGGCTAAATAGTCTATTGTATTTGGAATCTGCCCACACTATCTACATTTGTGATATTCAGTAACTGTGTAAGTGTTAGTGAAGGTATATTCTAAAAATACTGGGAACCTACTTTGTGCTGTTCTCCCTAAATAGCACGAAAATGTGCAACATCTGGTGAATGGATAAACGAAATGTAATTCATTTGCCAGTGAATTGCTATTCATCAATAAATATGAGTGAAATACTAATGTATGCTACAAGATAAATAATTTTTAAAATTATGTTCAGGAATAATAGCCAAACCCAAGATTACGTATTGAATGATTTCATGTATGTTAAATATTCATGAAAGGAACTTATAAAGTTATAAATGTGGTCAGTGGTTGCCGTGGGTCCAAGTGTGGAAATAAAGAACAACTATAATTGGGAATTAAGGATAATTTACAAAAATTATTAAACTGGAAATTCAAAATGGATGAATATTAGGGAATGTCACTTATACCTCAATCAGCTCAGTTCAGTTCGGTCGCTCAGTGGTGTCCGACTCTTTGTGACACCATGAATCACAGTACACCAGGCCTCCCTGTAGAGTTGCTTAAAAATAAATAAGAATTTTGTTCTGTCTTATCTGTTACAGTCCAGGAAGAATGTTAGTTTAATTCAACATGCACATATTTATTTAAACAGTGATTTGGGGGCCCACAATTTCCCTAGGGCCTTTAAAAATTATAAAAGTAACATTATCTCTGAGCTCAATATGTAGTTGGAAAAATAAAATGCATCCAGGAAAATTTATTATACAAGGTAGCATTAATTAAGACTGTTCAGAATCTGAATCTACTTCTTGGAACCTGGTACTGCAGATTGACTGCAAAACCTTCTTTCCAGTGAACAACCGAAATAAGCAAAGGAAACAGCATGGTTGTTGTTCAGTCGCTAAGTCGACTGTTTGTGACCCTAAGCACACTAGTGTCCTCTGTCCTCCACTATGCCCCGGAGTTTGCTCAAATTCATGTCCATTGACTCAGTGATGCTATCTAACCACCTCCTCTCCTCTCACCTAAACAGTATGGGGTAGGTGCTAAAGACAGAGCAGTGCCTTCCGCCTGTGTGCTCACTCGCTCAGTCGTGTCTGACTCTTTTCGACCCCATGGACTGTAGCCTGCCAGGCTTCTCTGTCCATGGGGATTCTCGAGGCAAGAATACTGGAGAGGCTTGCCATGCCCTCCTCCAGGGGATCTTCCCAACTCAGAGGTCAAACCCAGGCCTCTCTCGTTGCAGGTATATTCATCATTGTTTGTGCCACCAGAGAAGCTCATGAATACTGAAACTTAAGTCATGTTCTGAAAAGAAAAACAGGATTAGAAGGTCTCAATAGCTAACTCCTGACTTACCTTCCTAAGAAAAGAGATGCAGTTATGGTGAATAAAGGAATATCTGAAAAGTCTCATTAATGTCTCCTATTTAGAAGTATAAATGTATGTTTGGAGAGGGGATGCTAGACTAACAGCAGTGTAATGTAATGTTAGTTGCTCAGTTGTGTCTGACTCTTTGCAACCCATTGACTGAAGGCTCTACTGTAAATGGGATTTTCCGGGCAAGAATACAAGAGTGGGTTACCATGCACTCTTCCATGGATCGAACTCACATCTAAACCCTGACCCCGGGATTGAACCCACATCTCTTATGTCTCCTGCATTGGCAGGCCAGTTCTTTACCATCTAGCATCACCTGTGAAGCCCTGACACACAGAAGTCACTACAAATCGATTTCCTTTTTCTTTTCTCCAGATCACAGCAATCAGCCCACTTGAGGATAGGATTGTGAGGACATGACCACACCATTCAGGAAACTCATTTGCTATGGAGCTTATTTCTGATGAGACTACTAATTCCTTGATAAATTTACCCACAGATTGGAGGGTCTGTGTCCAAACCAGGAAGTATAGGCCTCCAACAGCAGGAAGCATTCCTTCAACTAATATGGCAGAATCCTGACATCTAAAGCTATCGTAATTATCTGAAATAGAGGCCAACCCAATTTACCACTAGATAAATTAAAGAAATCTGCCTGAAGTGGCTTGTAAGGTAAAAATGTTGACAATTCAAGATAAACAAATCAAAATGAGTCCAACTTAATCTTTTATTTTAGAGTTTGAGTAGTGTGAACTCTAGAAATACTTTTATCTTTTGCACTGCTGCTGCTGCTAAGTCGCTTCAGTACTGGTAAAGAATCCACCTGCAAAGCAGGAGACATGAGATCGATCACTGAGTCAGGGAGATACCGTGGAGAAGGAAATGGCAACCCACTCCAGTATTCTTGCCTAGGAAATCCTATTGATAGCAGAGCCTGGCAAGCTACAGTCCACTGGGTCACAAAAAAGTCAGACATGATTTAACAGCTAAACAACAATATATACTACTGAACAATTCCTGGGCCCATTTGCTTATGTGGGTTGCAGTGGAGCAAAATGCAGTGCTTATCACAGGGCACCAAGCAAGTAATCCATGCAGCCAGGACTCAAAATCCGAGAATTCCCAGATGGCTGTGGGGAAATTTTTTTTTTTTAATGTTTTAAAGATAAGGTGAGGGAAGGGAGTTATGGGGTTCACAATAAGCTTGTGGACATTCTTCTGATTCATTGCTGGTGAGTTAATCAGGAGTCAGCACAATCAACCTTTTGTTTCCAACCAGTCTGAGGTCTGGTGCTTCCAGAGTAGCTGAGACAGTAAAGCATCCACTTGCAATTCAAGAGCCCCAGGTTTGATCCCTGGAGAAAGAAAATCCCCTGGAGAAGGAAATGGCAACCCACTCCAGTATTCTTGCCTGGAGAATTCCATGGACAGTGCACCCTGGCAGCTACAGCTCAGGAGTTCACAAAGAGTTGGACACGACTGAGTGACTAACACACACAGTCTGAGGTCTAGCGCCTGTGAGCACATACAGGTAAGTTCTTCCACTTGGTGGGGGTTTCAGATTATGCAAAACAGCTCAAAGAACATGGCTCAGAATGTTACACACAGTCCTTGCGGGGAATCTGAAGGTCCTCGACTTTGTTTAATGGCTAAGCTATTGGAGAAGATTCACGAGAGTCCCTTGCACTCCAAGGAGATCAGACCAGTAGGACTGATTGGAAGGACTGATGCTGAAGCTGAAGCTCCAATACTTTGGCCACCTGATGCAAAGAACTGACTCATTGGAAAACATTCTGATGCTGGGAAAGATTAAAGGCAGGAAGAGAAGGGAATGATAGAGGATGAGATGATTGCAAGGCATTACCAACTCTATGGATATGAGTTTGAGCAAGCTCTGGGAGTTGGTGATGGACAGGGAAGCCTGCAGTCCATAGGGTCTCAAAGGGTTGGACATGACTGTGTGACTGAACTGAACTGAAACTATTGTTTTGTCTTGCTTGGTTGTTTTCTTTCTGCATTTTCTCAATTCTCTGATTAAATTTATACTTTGGGACTTGGGGAATGTCTAGGAGCTAAAGTCTTTCTACACACAAGAGGCAGAGAGAGGACATTGCAGGGGCAGATGGGTGGTCTGCCCCATAAGGTCCTGCTCAATTATTTATAGATAGATAGATAAATAGTCTCCTGTGAGTGCTATGCATTGTTCAGGAATGCAGGATGCAACACTGAAGAGAATTTTTTTTTTTAAAAAAAGGCCTAAAATGCAGTAGGAAGAGAACAAATTAAACAACTTCCTGTTTAAAAAAAAATTAGGCAATTTAAAATAGGGATACGCACTTTAAAGACAATACAAAACTGTGTTAAGATAGAGTTATCCTTGGGATGAGGAAGAGCATCTCCTCTAAGTAAGGTATAGAGGGAGGGCTCCACTCTGACACTCTGCAATGCCAGGCAAGGTATTGAAACTGTCTCAAGTTCAATTTTATTTCTCTAAGTAGCCCGTATCTTTCTGCTGGGCACTGGGCTCAGCATTGGCATTCATTACTTCATTCATTTCTTATAAGAATCCTGCATGATAAATTCTATCAATAACCATAGTGCAGAGATGAGGAAATTGAAGCATAAAAAATACTGTCACAATCCCAATGTCACACAACTAATGAATGCTATATCTAGAAATACAACTTAAGTCTATGGTCTTAAGCACTTTGATCCACTGTCTTCCTAAAGTAAGATGAATAGAACTTTGAGGAGTTCCAGTAAGAATTGTGAGCACACGTGCAAATCACTTTAGTGCAACACCTTCTCTGTCATAGGCTCTCAACCAGCTGTGCTAATGTACAAAACCTTTGAGGCTAGGAAGCCACAGCATGAAATTCCAGAGGAGTCTATCTACAAGATAAAGCTCAATATTTTCCTGAGGATTGTTTAACAGTTTACAGAGGAAATTTCATGTATATCATAAGTATCAGCTGTCTGTCATGTTTTTACTGTATTTGCTACTACTGTTTATTAGTATTTTCATAATTGACTCTTGCTCCCACTTCTCAGGATATTTCTATACTACAAAAAAGGACAGAACAGTAAATGCAATTTGATTTAATAGAGAAAAATCTATCTTGTGCAACAATTCCAAACTTTCTCTACAAGGTAGCCTATAACTCTGAAGCCATAATCATCTCTTGTGTTGTATTTGTCATTTGGAATCAATCACTTTCACATGTGGCAGGCAAAAGGAAAAACAAACAGCCAGTTTTCCTGAATCCTCTCCCTCTTGATTTCTGCACTGGAAGTTTACTGACTGGTTCAGCCTTGGCAGCTCCTATTGTGATTAGGCTTCCCCACAATTTAATCCAAGATCACTGGATGGAGCAGGGAAGCCAGAGAAAGCCTCACAAAATGTTTGAGCAAGGCACCAGGTGGCAGTATATTAGCTTTCATTCTTGCTGCATGCAGTGTGCTAGAGTCCGATCTCAGGACAGAAAAAACAGATTTCGACAAAGGATTCACAAAGGGGTGACATTTGAGTTGAAACATGAAGGGATTAGGAGGTGCATCATGGGGGATAGCATCACTGGTTTAGTGGTAAGGAATCCACCTTCCAGCAGATTCAATTCCTGGGTCTGGAAGATCCCATAGAGAAGGAAATGGCTACCTCTCCAGTCTTCTTGCCTGGGAAACCCCATGGACAGAGGATGAGTCAGACACGACTTGGTGACTAAACAACAGCAAAGCATCACAGTCAAGAGGAAAAACAAGGGGCACAGGTCTTGATTGGAAACAAGCTTGGGGTGTTTAAGGAATGAAATCTCATTGTAGCCTTTGTTTTTCCCAGCACCCTATTACATAAGAAACTTACGAAAGCATCTGGCACTGTGCACTAGTTAGTGGATGCTTTCCTCATTTACTGATCCTGGGACAGTTGAATCTATGTTTGGCATTTTCTTTCTTAGTTTCCTTTAGTTTCCATAAAACAGTAATGTCACCACACTGAGACATCCAGCCACCCAGTTCTGGGGCCAGGTGCTTCTCCATAGTCCAGACCTTGCCCTAAGCAGCCCTCTA
>NW_017215741.1:0-13683 GCF_001704415.2 Capra hircus
ACATTTCTGAATCTGTCTGGCGGAAAATTTCCTGTGCACACATCCTGGATACTGCGGCCTAGAGGCCAAAATTGCATTTCTTTCCCGGGGAGCCCTAACGTGGTGTGACTTAGCAACTGCTTGAAAATCCATCCCATTGCTGTTTTCCTCCTTCTGACAGAGCTAGCTTTGTTCCCTGCTTTGGGATATCTCAACCGAAGGCCGGTCCATAGCTACTCGCCTGGGCCCATTGGATGTGCAAGGTGCCCTCGACTAGGTGACCCTAGCATGGCACTCAGCCCGCTCAGACACACTCCGAGGCTTCTTTCTCATGGGAAGCACTGCTCCAACCTAGGAATGTGTCTGCAATGCTTGGAAAGTGCAGTGAGACACACAGCCCTGACTCTGCAATTGAGGCCCTCAGAGCAAGCCTGCAGCTCTGATGTCTGAGAAGCAAAACACTTGCTGCAAAGAGAGGCCTGAAAACACACTCTCTGTGGATGACTTTTCCTTCCTCTAAGGAAGATAGTTTTCCCAGTCTCCTGCTTCCTGAATGTCACACAGCTGGAATGCGCTTGCTTGGAGGTCGTGATTCAGTGGCAATGACCCCTGAGGCCCTTTGCCCAGGGAGGGCTCCCACACTCACAGGCAAATCAAAGCAACTTCCAAGTGAGTCAGCTCTTCACATCAAGTGGCCAAAGTATTGGAGTTTCAGGTTCAGTATTAGTCCTTCCAATGTATATTCAGACCTGATTTCCTTTAGGATGGAGTGGTTGCGTCTCCTTGTAGTCTAAGCGACCTACAAGCATCTTCTCCAACACCACAGTTCAAAAGCATCCAATTTTCAGCTGTCACTTTCTTTATAGTACATCTTTCATATCCATCCATGACATATGGAAAAACCATAGCCTTGACTGGATGGATCTTTGTTGGCAAAGCAACGTCTCGGCTTTTTAATATGCTGTCTAGTTTGGTCATCACTTTTCTTAATACGTTTTAAGTTCATGGAGGCAGACATCACCTGCAGTGATTTCCAAGCCCCCCAAAATAGTCTGCTGCTGTTTCCAATGTTTTCCCATCTATTTGCCATGAAGTGATGAGACTGGATGCAATGATTTTAGTTTTCTGAATGCTGAGCTTTAAGCTAACTTTTTCACTCTCCTCTTTCACTTTCATCAGGAGACTCTTTAGTTCTTCTTCACTTTCTGCCATAAGGGTGGTGTCATCTGCATATCTGAGATTCTTGATATTTCTCCCAGCAATCTGGATTCCAGCGTGTGCTTCCTCCAGCCCAGTGTTTCTCATGATGTACTCTGCATATAAGTTAAATAAGCAGGGTGACAATACACTGCCTTGACATATTCCTTTTCCTATTTAGAACCAGTCTGTTGTTCCATGTCCAGTTCGAACTGTTTCTTCCTGACCTGCATACAGGTTTCTCAAGAGACAGGTCAGGTGGTCTGGTATTCCCATCTCTTTCAGAATTTTTCCCAGTTTATTGTGATCCACACAGTCAAAGGCTTTGGCATAGTCAATAAAGCAGAAATAGATGTCTTTTTTTCTGGAACTCTCTTGCTTTTTCAATGATCCAGTGGATGTTGGCAGTTTGATCTCTGGTTTCTCTGCATGTTTTAAATCCCTCTTGAACATTTGGAAGTTCACAGTTCATGTGAACTTGGAGAATTTTGAGCATTACTTTACTAGTGTGTGAGATGAGTGCAATTGTGCAGCAGCTTGAATATTCTTTGTCATTGCCTTTCTTTGGGATTGGAATGAAAACTGACCTAATGACTAGATGTTTTCAATTGCATATGCTGAAAGAACTGGCTGTGCAGTTTTGAAGAAAAAAAAATCATTTTAACCCATTTTCTCTGAAGTGCAAGGCATATCATGGCCATCCCTGAATCATAAAGTCACCTTTTCTTTATGTAGTCATAGTTTCATGCCTAAATTATAGGCCAACTCGTGCTCAAATGGACTCTGATGTCAGGGGCAGATCAACTAATAAAAAGCTTGGATTGTCCCTCTGGAGGAAAGTGAGATCTTGGTCCCACGAGAAGAATCTGAAGGGTTAAGGGAACTTGCAAGAGTGGGGAAAGCTTAGTCCATCCTACATGTACCAAAATCTTAAATAAGGCTTATTTACTTTACCGAAAGTAAAAAAAAACAGATGATGAAAACAATTATAAATCAATGAAAGGTAAAGAAATCCATAGTCTGTTATCAAAAATTGCATTCTAAGAAAACTTTGTTCTCTTAACCTAGAGAGGAGACTAAATTCCATCTGGTACCAGCTTACCCAGAAGACAAACAAACAAACAAACAAATTATCGGTAAGCTTAAAAAAAGCATATTCCATATATCTTGAAGTAGCAGTATTTCTGCAAAGGCATCAGTGTGAAACCATAGAGGACATGGTTAAAACCTGATTAAATAGAAATTGACAATGTAATCTGGTCACTGCTGCGACTTGAAATGCTTTAATATGATAACTGGAATTATAACTGACAGCATTTGACCAGGACATATCAGATTTTCACGGATGTCAGATAATTTCTAGGATATCTATATTAGGAACTGAAGGAATCTTTGAACCTAGGAAAGAAAACAACAGTCTCAAAGGCCCTTGCTGAATCATCTATCAGCAAGGAATGTCTTTGCAAGGATCGCAAAGTGAAGGGAAAATACACCGACCTGCCCTCTGCAACTTTGGTCCTCTGAGCAGATCTGGAGGTCTCCCTTTGTATAAGCTAACCTGTTCCTTCCAAATAGAGGTTTGCAACACAAAACAAGTGGCCGCCTATTCTTCCCGAAGGAGGCTCTCTTTCCCCACATCCTGCGAACACCCTTTCCCAGCCTCCTGGAAAAGCGCTTCTTGCAGTTCCTTTCAGAAAATCCTATGGACGGAGAAGCCTGGTAGGCTGCAGTCCGTGGGGTCGCTGAGGGTCGGACACGACTGAGCGACTGCACTTTCATTTTCACTTTCATGCATTGGAGAAGGCAATGGCAACCCACTTACTGTTCTTGCCTGGAGAATCCCAGGGACGGGGGAGCCTAGTGGGCTACCGTCTATGGCGTCGCACAGAGTCGAACACGACTGAAGCAACTTAGCAGCAGCAGCAGCAGCAGTTCCTTTCTTAGGGGCAGTTATCCCTGAGATTGGGACCTGGAAAGGCAGAGCCACCTCCACACACACGTCTTTTCTGTCCCCTTTCCTCTGGAGGAGAGCTCTAGTGAGCCTAGGTCTGTCAGGAAAATTCTTGGCTTTGACGGGATCCCACCCAGTGTGTGAACCTGCATACCCGACCTAGGGGCCACAGGCACCTGTTTTGCTCGAGTGGGTCCTGGAGGGGTGCAGCATAGCAAGAGCTTAAAAATCCATCCAATTTGTCTTTTTTTTTTTTACCTCGGAGAGAACGAGTTTGCTCCACCTCCACCCTTTGGCAGTGTGGAGGGAAGAGGGCACCACCCTCTCCCAAAGGGGACATAGGGCCTACCAGGAGAGAAAGGCCCCTTGAGGAGCTGAGCCAGGTAGGCAGCCAGTGATGTCAAGCACACTCCCGCTGCTTGCTTCTTCATGGGCACTCCCCACGATCTGCTAGGAATGTCTTTGCAAGGATCTCAAAGGGAAGGGGAGATACATGGCCCTGTCTCTGGAACTTCAGTCCTCTGAGCAGATCTGGAGGTCTTGAGTTGTATAAGCAAACCTGTTCCTTCCAAATAGAGGCTTGCAAACACACCCCCCGGTGGTTGCCTCTTCTTCCCCGAAGAAGTCTTTCTTTCCCCACATGCTGCGAACTCCCTGTCCCAACCTCCAAGAATAGTGCTTCTTGCCATTCCTTTCTTAGAGGCAGTTATCCCTGAGCTTGGGGCCGTAGGACTAGCCCCACACTCACAGGGAAAGGCAAAGACTCCTCCATACATCTCCTCTATCCCCTTTGCTCTGGAGGAGAGCTCTAGTGAGCCTAGGTCTTTCAGGAAAATTCTTGGCCTTGGACAGGATCTCACCCTGTTTGTGAACCTGCATACCCAACCAGGGGCCACAGAGCACCTGTTTCAGTAAAGTGGGCCCTGAAAGGGTGCAGCCTAGCAAGAGCTTGAAAACCCATTCAATTGCTGTTTTTGTACCTCTGACAGAGGAGCTTGGCTCCACCCTTTGGCAGTGAGGAGAAAAGAGGCATGACACTCTCCCCAAGGGGACATGGGGCCTACTTCGAGAGGAAAGGCCCCTTGTGGAGCTGAGGCCAGGAAGGCACACAGTCGTGTCAAACACACTCCCACTGCTTGCTTCTTCAGGGGCACTCCCGCTATCAGCTAGGAATGTCTTTGCAATGATCACAAAGGGAAGGGGAGATACAGGGCCCTGCTTCTGGACCTCCGGTGCTCTGAGCAAATCTCGAGGTCTCCCGTTGTTGGTCCAAGGTCAAGGTCAAGTTCCAAGTCAAGCGTCAAGGTTCAAGTTCAAGGTCCAAGTTCAAGTTCAAGCTCAAGATCAAGGGTGAAGTTTAAGTTCAAGTTCAAGGTCAACTTACAAGTTCAAGGCCAAGTAAAGGTCAAGTTCAAGGTCAGTCAAGGTCAAAGTTCCAAGTTCAAACGGTCAGTTCAAAGGTCAGTCAAGTTCATGAAGTTCCAAGGTCAGAGTTCAAGTTCAAGTTGAAGTGTCAGAGACAAGTTCAAGTTGAAGTTCAAGTACAAGTTCAAGTGAAGTTCAAGTTCAAGGTCAAGTTCAAGTTCAAGGTCAAGGTTCAAGTTCAAGTTCAAGTTGAATGTCAAGTGTCAAGTTCAAGGTCAAGGTGAAGTTCAAGTTCAAGTTCAAGTTCAAGGTCAAGTTCAAGTTCAAGTAGAAGTTCAAGTCAAGTTCAAGGTCAAGTTCAAGTTCAAGTTCAATGTTAAGGTCAAGATCAAGTTCAAGGTCAAGTTCAAGTTCAAGTTCAAAGTCAAGTTCAAGGTCAAGTTCAAGTTCAAGTTCAACGTCAAGTTCAAGTTCAAGTCAAGTTCAAGTTCAAAGTCAAGTCAAGTTCAAGGTCAATGAAGTGAAGTTCAAGTTCAAGTTCGAAGTCAAGTTCAAGTGAAGTTCAAGGTCAAGTCCAAGTTCAAGTCGAAGTGTCAAGGTCAAGCTCAAGTTCAAGGTCAAGGTCCAAGTTCAAGGTCAAGGTTCAAGGTCAAGTTCAAGGTCAAGTTCAAGTTCAAGGGCAGGGCTAAGGCCAAGCCCAAGACCAAGGCAAGGGCAACAGCAACGCCAAGGGCAAGGCCAAGGCCCAGGCCAAGGCTAAGGCCAAGGCCACCAAAGCGACGCTCAAACCCCGTAACGCCTGACAAAAGGCAGAAGCCACTAGGCCCCTGTGCAGAGGAAGCCACTGAAGGCAGCAAGGCCACAGAGCTCCCCGACTCCCATTCCCACATGAAGATGTGAGGATAAAGGGCCTCATCCCAGCAAAGCACCCGCTCCCACCACCCCCAACCCCGGCCCCCGCCCCCGCAGCACGCCCCCTGAAACAACACTGTCTTCCAGAAAAGGAGAACGGAGAAGCCATGTGTGTGCCAAAAGGAGCAAGATGAACGAACGATGCCACGCCCTCCGAATTTGGGCCACACCTGACGCCTCGGAACCCCGGCCTGGCCGATGGGTCCCAGCCGTTCTCGGGTGGGAGGGGGGTCAACACATTGGCCGAGAGCCCTTGCCCAGGCCAACCCGCAAATCCCCTGAGATGTGATCCGACCACAGGGACGAGGGCAAACGTACCGCTTGAGGTGATGGAGGAGCCGGACGAAGCCATGGTGGGAGAGGCACACGGGCACGGCTGCAGACTGCTGGCTGAGTGGGCGGGGACCCAGCAGCTCAGGACTCTGGAGAACGGGAGGCGTCTCTGCCACCATTGACGTCAATAGGGTTTGGGTGGGTAGATGGAGGGGGCCGCCCCTGGCCTCTTTCCAAGCAGAGACCCTGGACGGAGTCCCGTGGAGCGAGTGGGCTTTTCCCGGCACGGCTGTGCCCTGGACGGCCAAGATCCCCCGTTGGGGTGGGCGGGCAGTTCGGGGGCTTTGGTTTGTGGCCCTCCCTCGCAGCGGGGGGTGGGTTCAACCCGAGTGGATCAATCAGGGGTCCTCAGCAGTGCCAAGGGAACTCACCGCCCAGGAACGCACCTAGGTCCCTTTGAATTGGCACCAACGCCCCCTTTCCCAGCCTGCCTTGCTCTGAGATTTCCCGCCTTTTCACATTCCACAGGTCCCTGGGCCTCGACTGTCCCCCGCTGGCTCCTCCGAGGCATTCCGGGACACCAGACGCTCTCTCCAGCGGCCTCCACCTAGATCCCTCGCTGTCCTCGCCGCCGTTTCCCCCATGCCCCTCCCCAACTCCTCCGTGGGCTCTTGGCATCCTTTCGCTACAGCAGTCCCAGAGTGCCACCCCGAGGGCTTTGAGTTGCCTGGAGCCCAAGGCTCCGGCCAGAGACCTGAGGGGCCAGGTCTGGACTGGCAGCTAATGCCATTTGGGGCTTTTCTCACGTGGAGCCTGAGGCCCGCACCTCTGCGGGCAACCCCCCAGCCACGAGTGCCCTGGAGATACCCGCCCAAGGGGACAGTGTATCCCCTACTGTGGGGAAGGAGGTTCCTGTTTTCCCTGCACTGGTTCGACTTTTCACGCCGAGGATCGACTCACACCATGGTGGCAAGTGGAATAGCCTTGTGGGAAAGCCTCATGGGAAAGACTCCAGGGAAAGCCACAGATTCCTTGATCCACGAGAAGGGAAGCGTGACACTGCTGCTACCGCTCGGGAGGAAAGCGCACGTGCATGACCCCACTCGAGCGAGGACTGACGCAAGCTTGGGAGACTCCAGAAGTACGCCAAGATCCATGTCAGCACTGGAGAGGAATCCTCAGGTTCCGTCCCGACTCCACACAAGGTCTTAGCCCCGGCATCGACCGGAGAGGAATCCTGAGAGGCCCCTAGCACCTCGCATGGGACTGGCCTTTCCTGAGGTCACCAGAGCGGGTCCCTGAGGTCTCCGTCGTAACTCGAGAGCACCTGCCACAACTCGAGAAAATCCAGGAGGTTCTCCCCTCCAGGCGAGATGAGGCCCATTTCCGCTGAGGCGTCTCGAGGCTAATCACACCTAACCTCTGGAACTTCCAAAGGGTCCTTCACACCCTTGCTGCAAGTCAAGAAGTTCTCCGACATACCCATATCCACTCGAGAGGAAGGACGAGGTTCCCGCCCATATCCAGCTGGAGCCCCGTTTCCGCCTCGTAGCTCGAGAAGAGGGATCCTTTCCCTTTGTCGTCGGGAAAGAATTCCCGGCCTTCCCGTCGCATCTCAAGAGGAGGCGCTCTCCACAGGAAAAGACAAGAGGAACTCCAGGGCCTTGCCAGCATTCCAAGAGTCCCCCAGATGTCTAAGTCCATTAGAGAAGAAAACTGTTTTCCCTGCACTGCCTCGACGTTCACGCGAGGATCGACTCACACCACCGTGGCACGTGGGACAGCCCTGGTTGGAAAGCCTCGTGGGAAAGCCTCAATGGAAAGCGACAGATCCCTTGATCCACACGTCGGCAAGCGTGACACTGCTGCTGCAGGTCGTGAGGAAATGGCAGGTGCATGCCCCCACACGAGATGAGGACTGACTCCCCTGGTGAGACTCCAGAAGTACGGAAAGATTCATGTCAGCACTGGAGAGGCATCCTCAGGGTCTGGCCCCGACTCCACACAAAGGTCTTAGGCACCGGCATCGATGGGAGAGGAATCCCTAAAGGCCCCCTGGTAACTCGCATGGGGACTGGCCTTTCCTGAGGCCACCAGAGCGGGTCCCTGAGGACCCGTCGTAACTCGAGAGCACCTGCCGCAACTGGGTAAAATCCAGGAGGTTCTCCCCTCCAGGCGGGATGAGGCCCATTTCCTCTGAGGTGTCTGGAGGCTCATCACACCTAACCTCTGGAAATTAAAAAGGGTCCTTGCTGCAACTCAAGAAGTTCCCCGACATACCCGTCTCCACACGAGAGGAAGCACGAGGGTCCCGCCCACATTCAGAGGAACCCCGTTTCCGAGGATGAAGGATCCTATCCTGCTTAGTCAGGAAAGATTTTTCGGCGTTCCCATGGCATCTCAAGAGCAAGGGTTCTCAATAGGAAAGGCAAGAGGAACTCCAGGGTCGTGCCACCATTTCAAGAGTCCCCCAGATGTCTCAGTCCATTTTAGAGGAACCCGTTTTCCCAGCACTGCCTCAACTTTCACGCCGAGGATCCACTCACACCATGGTGGCATGTGGACAGCCCTGTGAGAAAGCCCTCGAGGGGAAAGCCACAGATCCCTTGATCCCCGGGACGGGAAGCGTGACACATCTGCTACACTGTCCCTGAGGTCACGTTCGTATGTCGAGAGTACCTGCCGCAACTCGAGAAAATCCAGGAGGTTCTCTGCTCCAGTCGAGATGAGGCCCATTTTCTCTGCGGGTCTCGAGAGTAATCACAACTAAACTCTGGAACTTCCAAAGTGTCCTAAACACCCTTGCTAAAACTCAAGAAGTTCCCCGACATACCCATCTCCACTCCAGAGGAAGCACGAGGGTCCGGCAACCGCCAGAGGAGCTCCGTTTCCTCCTCCAAGCTCGAGATGAGGGATCCTTCCCTGCTTCCTTGGGAAAGAATTCCCGACGTTTCGACGCATCTCAAGAGGAGGCGCGCTGCACAGGAAAGGCGAGAGGAACTCATGGGTCGTGCCACCATTCCAAGAGTCCCCCAGATGTCTCAGTCCATTCCAGAGGATCCTGTTTTCCCTGCACTGCTTCGACTTTCACGCTGAGGATCGACTCACACCTGGTGGCAAGTGTGACAACCCTGTGGGAAAGCCTCGTGGGAAAGCCTCGAGGGAAAGCCACAGATCCCTAAATCCACGCGACGGGAAGCGTGACACTGCTGCTACAGCACGGGAGGAAAGCGCACGTGCATGCCCTACTCGAGACGAGAACTGACTCCCCTGGGGAGACTCCAGAAATACCCCAAGATGCATGTCAGCCCTGGAGAGGAATCCTCAGGTTCCGGCCCCGACTCCACACAAGGTCTTAGGCCCTGGCATCGACGGGAGAGGAATAGCGACAGGACCTCTAGCAACTCACATGGGGACTGGCCTTTCCTGAGGTAACCAGAGCGGGTCCATGAGGTTCCCGTCGTAAGTCGAGAGCACCTGCCGCAACTCGGTAAAATCCAGGAGGTTCTCCCATGCAGGTGAGATGAGGCCCGTTTCCTCTGATGTGTCTCCAGGCTAATCACACGTGAACTCTGGAACTTCTAAAGAGTCTTTCACAGTCATGCTGCAACTCAAAGAAGTTCCCCGACATACCCGTCTCCACTCAAGAGGAAGCACGAGGGTCCCGGCCACATCCAGAGGAGCTCCGTTTCCTGGCTCGTTGCTCGAGAGGAGGGATCCTTTCCCTGTGTGGTTGGGAATGAATTCCCGGCGTTCCCGTCGCATCTCAAGATGAGGCGCTCTCCACAGGAAAGGCGAGAGGAACTCAAGGGTCGTGCCACCATTCGCAGAGTCCCCCAGATGTCTCAGTCCATTCAAGGGAAACCTGTTTTCCCTGCACTGCCTTGACTTTGTAGCCGAGGATCGACTCACACCACGGTGGCACGTGGGACAGCCCTGTGGGAAAGCCTCGTGGGAAAGCCCCGTGGGAAAGCCTCGTGGGAAAGTCTCTAGGGAAAGCCACAGATCCCTTGATCCACGCGAATGGAAGCGTGACACTACTGCTACAGCTCTGGAGGAAATCGCACGTGGATGCCCCCCACTCGAGACTACGACTGACTCCCCTGGGGAGACTCCAGAAGTACCCCAAGATCCATGTCAGCACTGGAGAGGAATCCTCAAGTTCCGGCAGCAATTCACACTAGGTCGTAGGCCCCGGCATCGACGGGAGAGGAATCCCGAGAGGCCCCTGAGCAACGCGCATGTGGACTGGCCTTTACTGAGTCCATCAGAGCGGGTCCCTGAGGTCCCCGTCATAAGTCGAGAGCACCTGCCCCAACTCGAGAAAATCCAGGAGGTTCTCCCCTCCAGGCAAGATGAGGCCCATTTCCGCTGAGGCGTCTTGAGGCTAATAACACCTAACCTCTGGAACTTCCAAAGGGTCCTTCACACCCTTGCTGCAACTCAAGAAATTCTCCGACATGCCCGTCTGCACTCGAGAGGAAGTACGAGAGTCCCACCCATATCCAGAGGAGCCGATTTCTGCCTCTTAGCTCCAGAGGTGGGATCCTTTCCGTGCGTTGTCTGGAAATAATTCACCGAGATCCCGTCGCAATTCAAGAGGAGGCGCTCTCCACAGGAAAGGCGAGAGGAACTCCAGTGTCGTGCCACCATTCGCAGAGTCCCCCAGATGTCTCAGTCCATTCCAGGGAAACCTGTTTCCCTGCACTGCCTCGACTTTCAAGCCGAGGATCGACTCACACCACGGTGGCACGTGGGACAGCCCTGTGGGAAAGCCTTCGTGGGAAAGCCTCGTGGAAAGCCTCGAGGGAAAGCCACAGATGCCCTTGATCCACGTGAAGGAAAGCGTGACATCTGCTGCTACAGCTTGGGAGGAAAGCGCACGTGCATGCCTCCCCTCGAGACGAGCACTGACCCCCCTGGGGAGACCTCCAGAAGTACCCAAGATCCATGTCATGGCCTGGAGAGGTATCCTCAGGTTCTGGCACCGACTCCACACAAGATCTTAGGCCCCGGCATATACAGGGAGAGGAATCCCGAGAGTCCCCCGAGCAACTCGCATGGGGGACTGGCCTTTCCTGAGGCCATCCAGAGCGGGTCCCTGAGGTCCCCGTCGTAAGTCGAGAGCACCTGCCCGCAAGTCGAGAAAATCCAGGAGGTTTATCCCCTCCAGGCGAGATGAGGCCCATTTCCGCTGAGGCGTGTCGAGGCTAATCACACCTAACCTCTGGAACTTCCAAAGGGTCATTCACACCCTTGCTGCAACTCAAGAAGTTCCCCAACATGCTCGTCTCCACTTGAGAGCAAGCACGAGAGTCCCGCTCGCATCCAGATGAGCCCCGTTTCAGCCTACTAGCTCGAGAGGAGGGATCCTTTCCCTGAGTGGTCGGGAAGTATTCCCGGCGTTCCCTCGCATCTCAAGAGGAGGCCCTCTCCACAGGAAAGGCGAGAGGAACTCCAGGTTCGTGCCACCATTACCTGAGTGCCCACAGATGTCTCAGTCCATTCCAGGAAAACCTGTTTTCCCTGCACTGCCTCGACTTTCAAGCTGAGCATTGACATCACACCACAGTTGGCACGTGGACAGCCCTTGTGGGAAAGTCCTCTGGGAAAGCCTCGGTGGGAAAGCCTCGAGGGAAAGCCACAGTCCTTGATCCACGCAGAAGGGAAGTCATGACACTGCTGCCACAGCTCGGGAGTGTAAAGCGAACGTGCATGACCCCACTCGAGACGACGGACTGACTCCCGTGGGGAGACTCCAGAAGTACGCCAAGATCCATTGTCAGCACTGAAGACGAATCCTCAGGTTCCGGCACCGACTCCACACAAGGTCTTAGGCCCTGGCATCGACGGGAGAGGAATCCCGAGAGGCCCCGAGTAACTCGCATGGGGACTGGCTTTCATGAGGCCACCAGAGCGGGTCCCTGAGGGTCCCTGTCCTAAGTCGAGAGCACCTGCCGCAACTCGAGAAATCCAGGATGTTCTCCCTCCAGGCGAGATGAGGCCCATTTCCGCTAGAGGCGACTCCAGGCTTATAACATCCTAACCATCTGGAACTTCCAAAGGGTCCTTCACACCCTTGCTGCAACTCAAGAAGTTCCCCGACATACCCAGTCTCCACTCGAGAGGAAGCACGAGAGTTCTGCCCACATCCCAGAGGAGCCCCGTTTCCGCCTCCTAGCTCGAGAGGAGGGATCCTTTCCTTGCATGGTCGGGAAAGAATTCCCGGCGTTCCCGTCGCATTTCAAGAGGAGGCGCTCTCCACAGGAAAGGCGAGAGGAACTTCAGGGTCGTGCCACATTCCCAGAGTCACCCGGATGTCTCCGTCCATTCCAGGGAAACCTCTTTTCCCTGACACTGCCTTGACATTCAAGCAGAGGATCGACTCGCCACCACGGTGGCACGTGGGACAGCCCTGTGGTAAAGCATCGAGGAAAGCCACAGATCCCTTGATCCCGCGAAGGAAGCGCGACACTGCTGCTACAGCTCGGAAGGAAAGCGCACGTGCATGCCCCCACTCGAGATGAGGCCTGACTCCCCTGGGGGGACTCCAGAAATACCCCCTAGATCCATGTCAAGCACTGGAGAGGAATCCTCAGGTTCCCTCACTGACTCCACACAAGGTCTTAGGCCCCAGCATCGACGGGAGAGGAATCCCGGAGAGGACCCGAGCAACTCGCATGGGGACTGGCCTTTCCTGTAGGCCACCAGAGAGGGTCCCTGTCGTCCCCGTCGTAAGACAAGAGCACCAGCCGCAACTCGAGAAAATCCAGGAGTTTCTCCACTCCAGACGAGATGAGGCCCATTTCAGCTGAGGCGTCTCAAGGGTATTCACACCTAACCTTTGGAACTTCCAAAGGGTCCTTCACACCCTTGCTTCAACTCAAGAAGTTCCCCGACATACCCGTCTCCACTCAAGAGGAACACGAGAGTCCCGCCCACATCCAGAGGAGCCCCGTTTCCTCCTCCTAGCTCGAGAGGAGGGATCCATTCCCTGTGTGCTCGGGAAAGAATTCCCGGAGTTCCCGTCGCATCTCAAGAGGAGGCGCTCTCCACAGGAAGGCGAGAGGAACTCCAGTATCAGGCCCCATTCCCAGAGTCCCCCACATGTCTCAGTCCATTCCAGGGAAACCTGTTTTCCCTGCACTGCGTCGACTTTCTAGCCGAGGATCGACTCACACCACGTGGCACGTGGGACAGCCCTGTGGGAAGCCTCGTGGGAAAGCCTCTTGGGAAAGCCTCGAGGGAAAGCCACAGATTCCCGTGATCCAAGCATAGGGAAACGTGACACTGCTGCTTCAGCCTCAGGATTAAAGCGCACGTGCATGCCCCCACTCGAGACGAGGACTGACTCCCCCTGGGGAGACTCCAGAACTGCCCCAAGATACATGTCAGCACTGGAGAGGATCCTCAGATACCGGCACCGATTCCACACAAGGTTTGAGGCACTGACATCGACGGGAGACGAATCCGAGAGGCCCCGAGCAACTCGCATGGGGACTGGCCTTTACTGAGGCCACCCGAGCGGTTCCCTGAGGTCCCCGTCGTAAGTCGAGAGCCTGCCGCAACTCGAGAAAATCCAGGAGGTTCTCCCGCCCAGGCGAGATGAGGCCCATTTCCGCTGAGGCGTCTCGAGGCTAATCACACCTAAACTCTGGAACTTCGAAAGGGTCCTTCACACCCTTGCTGCAACTCAAGAAGTTCCCCGACATACCCGTCTCCACTCGAGAGGAAGCACGAGAGTCCCGCCCACATCCAGAGGAGCCCCGTTTCCGCCTCCCTAGCTCGAGAGGAGGGATCCTTTCCCTGCGTGTTCGGAAAGAATTCCCGGCGATTCCGTCGCATCTCAAGAGGAGGGCTCTAAACCGAAAAGGTGAGAGGAACTCCAGGGTCGTGCCACCATTCCCAGAGTACCCCAGGGTCTCAGTCCATTCCAGGGAAACCTGTTTTCCCTGCCTGCCATCGACTTTCAAGCGAGGATCGACTCACACGACTGTGGCACGTGG
>NW_017215742.1:0-13683 GCF_001704415.2 Capra hircus
CTCGCATGCGGACTGGCCTTTCCTGAGGCCACCAAGCGGGTCCCTGAGGTCCCTGTCATAAGTCGAGAGCACCTGCCGCAACTCCGAGAAAATGCAGGAGTTTCTACCCTCCAGGCGAGATGAGGCCCATTTCCGCTGAGGCGTCTGGAGGCTAATCACATCTAACATCTGGAACTTCCAAAGGGTCCTTCACACCCTTGCTGCAACTCAAGAAGTTCCCCGACATACCTCTCCACTCGAGAAGAAGCACGAGAGTCCCGCCACATCCAGAGGAGCCCGTTTCCACTCCTAGCTCGAGAGGAGGGATCCTTTCCCTGCGTGGTGGGGAAAGAATTCCCCGTGTTCCCGTCGCATCTCAAGAGGAGGCGCTCTCCACAGGAAGGCGAGAGGAACTCCAGGGTCGTGCCACCATTCCAGAGTCCCCCAGATGTCTCAGTCCATTCCAGGGAAACTGTTTTCCCTGCACTGTCTCGACTTTCAAGACGAGGATCGACTCACACCACGGTGGCACTTGGGACAGCCCTGTGGAAAGCTCGTGGGAAAGCCAGGG
This sequence comes from Capra hircus, assembly GCF_001704415.2. NCBI lineage: Eukaryota > Metazoa > Chordata > Mammalia > Artiodactyla > Bovidae > Capra > Capra hircus. The sequence continues at coordinate 551 of NW_017215742.1, forward strand.
AAATCACAGACCCTTGATCCACGCGAAGGGAAGCGCGACACTGCTGCTACAGCTCGGGAAGAAAGCGCATGTGCATGCCCCGACTCGAGACGAGGACTGACTCCACTGGGGAGACTCCAGAAGCACCCCAAGTTCCATGTCAGCACTGGAGGGAATCCTCAGGTTCCAGGACCGCATCCACACAAGATCTTAGGCCCGGGCATCGACGGGAGAGGAATTCCGAGAGTCCCCGAGCAACTCGCATGGGGACTGGCCTTTCCTGAGGCCAACCAGAGCGGTCCCTGATGTCCCCGTCGTAAGTCGAGAGTACCTGCCGCAACTCGAGAAAATCCAGGAGGTTCTCCCCTCCAGGCGAGATGAGGCCCATTTCCGCTGAGGCGTCTCGAGGCTATTCACACCTAAACTCTGGAACTTACAAAGGGTCCTTCACTCCCTTGCTGCAACTCAAGAAGTTCCCCGACCTACCCGTCTCCACTCGAGAGGAAGCACGAGAGTCCCGCTCACGTCCAGAGGAACCCCGTGTCCGCCTCCTAGTTCGAAAGGAGGGATCCTTTCCCTGCGTGTTCGGGAGAGAATTCCCGGCGCTCCCGTCGCATCTCAAGAGGAGGCGCTCTCCACAGGAAAGGCGAGAGGAACTCCAGGGTCGTGCCACGATTCCCAGAGTCCCCCAGATGTCTCAGTCCATTCCAGGGAAACCTGTTTTCCCTGCACTGCCTCGACTTTCAAGCCGAGGATCGACTCAAACCACGGTGGCACGTAGGACAGCCCTGTAGGAAAGCCTCGTGGGAAAGCCTCGGCGGGAAAGCCTCGAGGGAAAGCCACAGATCCCTTGATCCACGCGAAGGGAAGCGCGACACTGCTGCTACAGCTCGGAAGGAGAGCGCACGTGCATGCCCCCACTCGAGACGAAGACTGACTCCCCTGGGGAGACTCCAGAAGCACCCCAAGATCCATGGCAGCACTGGAGAGGAATCCTCAGGTTCCGGCACCCACTTCACACAACATCTTAGGCCCCGGCATCGAAGGGCGAGGAATCCCGAGAGGCCCCGAGCAACTCGCATGGGGACTGGCCTTTCCTGAGGCCACCAGAGCGGGTCCCTGAGGTCCCCGTCGTAAGTCGAGAGCACCTGCCGCAACTCGAGAAAATCCAGGAGGTTCTCCCCTCCAGGCGAGATGAGGCCCATTTCCGCTGAGGCGTCTCGAGGCTATTCACACCTAAACTCTGGAACTTACAAAGGGTCCTTCACTCCCTTGCTGCAACTCAAGAAGTTCCCCGACCTACCCGACACCACTCTAGAGGAAGCACGAGAGTCCCGCCCACATCCAGAGGAGCCCCGTTTCAGCCTCCTAGCTCGAGAGGAGGGATCCTTTCCCTGCGTGGTCGGGAAAGATTTCCCGGCATTTCCGTCTCATCTCAAGAGGAGGCGCTCTCCACAGGAAAGGCGAGAGGAACTCCAGGATCGTGCCACCATTCCCAGAGTCCCCGAGATGTCTCAGTCCATTCCAGGGAAACCTGTTTTCCCTGCACTGCCTCCACTTTCAAGCCGAGGATCGACTCACACCACGGTGGCACGTGGGACAGCCCTGTGGGAAAGCCTCGTGGGAAAGCCTGGTGGGAAAGCCTCGAGGGAAAGCCACAGATCCCTTGATCCACGCGAAGGGAAGCGCGACACTGCTGCTACAGCTAGGAAGGAAAGCGCACGTGCATGCCCCCACTCGAGACGAAGACTGACTCCCCTGTGGAGACTCCAGAAGTACCCCAAGATCCATGACAGCACTGGAGAGGAATCCTCAGGTTCCGGCACTGACTCCACACAAGGTCTTAGGGCCCAGCATCGACGGGAGAGGTAACCCGAGTGGCCCCCGAGAGGCCCCCGAGCAACTCGCATGGGGACTGGCCATTGCTGAGGCCACAAGAACGGGTCCCTGAGGTCCCCGTCATAAGTCGAGAGCCCCTGCCCCAACTCCAGAAAATCCAGGAGGTTCTCCCCTCCAGGCGACATGAGGCCCATTTCCGCTGAGGCGTCTCGAGGCAAATCACACCTACCATCTGGAACTTCCAAAGGGTCCTTAACACCCTTCATGCAACTCAAGAAGTCCCCGACATACCCGTCTCCACTTGAGAGGAAGCACGAGAGTTCCGCCCACATCCAGAGGAGCCCCGTTTCCGCCTCCTAGCTCGAGAGGAGGGATCCTTTCCCTGCGTGGTCGGGAAAGAATTCCGGCGTTCCCCTGGCATCTCAAGAGGAGGCGCTCTCCACAGGAAAGGCGAGAGGAACTCCAGGGTCGTGCCACCATTCCCAGAGTGCCCCATATATCTCAGTACATTCTAGAGAAAACTGTTTTCCCTGCACTGCCTCGACTTTCAAGCCGAGGAACGACTCACACCACAGTGGCACGTGGGACAGCCCTGTGGGAAAGCCTCGTGGGAAAGCCTCGTGGGAAAGCCTCGGGGAAAAGCCCCTGATCCCTTGATCCACGCGAAGGGAAGCGTGACACTGCTGTTACTGCTCGGGAGGAAAGCGCACGTGCATGCCCCTCTCGAGACGAGGACTGACTCCCCTGGGGAGACTCCAGAAGTACCCCAAGATCCATGTCAGCACTGGAGAGGAATGCTCAGGTTCCGGCTCCGAGTCCACACAAGGTCTTAGGCCCCGGCATCGACGGGAGGTGAATCCCAAGAGGCCCCCGAGCAACTCGCATGGGGACTGGCCTTTCCTGAGGCCACCAGAGCGGGTCCCTGAGGTCCCCGTCGTAAGTCGAGAGCACCTGCCGCAACTCGAGAAAATCCAGGAGGTTCTCCCCTCCAGGCGAGATGAGGCCCATTTCCGCTGAGGCGTCTCGGGGCTAATCACACCTAAACTCTGGAACTTCCAAAGGGTCCTTCACACCCTTGGTGCAACTCAAGAAGTTCCCCGACATACCCGTTTCCACTCGAAAGGAAGCACGGGAGTCCCGCCCACATCCAGAGGAGCCCCGTTTCCGCCTCCTAGCTCGAGAGGAGGGATCCTTTCCCTGCGTGGTCGGAAAAGAATTCCCGGCGTTTCCGTCGCATCTCAAGAGGAGAGGCTCTCCACAGGAAAGGCGAGAGGAACTCCAGGGTCGTGCCACCATTCCCAGAGTCCCCCAGATGTCTCAGTCCATTCCAGGGAATCCTGTTTTCCCTGCAATACCTCGACTTTCAAGCCGACGATCGACTCACTCCACGGTGGCACGTGGGACAGCCCATGGGAAAGCCTCGAGGGAAAGCCTCGAGGGAAAGCCACAGATCCCTTTATCCACGCGAAGGGAAAAGTGACACCGCTGCTACAGCTCGGGATGATAGCACACGTGCATGTCCCCACTCGAGACGAGGACTGACTCCCCTGGGCAGACTCCAGAAGTACCCCAAGATCCATGTCAGCACGGGAGAGGAATGCTCAGGTTCCGGCACCCACTCCACACCAGGTCTTAGGCCCCGGCATCGACGGGAGAGAAACACCGAGAGGCCCCCGAGCAACTCGCCTGCGGACTGGCCTTCCTGAGGCCACCAGAGCGGGTCCCTGAAGGTCCCCGTCGTGGGTCGAGAGCACCTGCCGCAACTCGAGAAAATCCAGGAGGTTCTCCCTCCAGGCGAGTTTAGGCCCATTTTCCCTGAGGCGACTAGAGGCTAAACACACCTAACCTCTGGAACTTCCAAAGGGTCCTTCACACCCTTGCTGCATCTCAAGAAGATCCCCAACATACCCGTCTGCACTAGAGGAGGAAGCACGAGAGTCCCGCCCACATACAGAGTAGCCCTGTTTCAGCCTCCTAGATCGAGAGGAGGGATCCTTTCCCTGCGTGGTCGGGAAACAATTCCCGTCGTTCCCGTCGCATGTCAAGAGGAGGCGCTCTCCACAGGAAAGGCGAGGGGAACTCCAGGGTCGTGCCACCATTCCCAGAGTCCCCCAGATGTCTCAGTCCATTCCAGCGAAACCTGTTTTCCCTGCACTGCCTCGAATTTGATGCCGAGGATCGACTCACTCCTCGGTGGCAGGTTGGACAGCCCTGTGGGAAAGCCTCGTGGGAAAGCCTCGAGGGAAAGCCACATATCCCTTGATCCACGCGAAGGGAAGCGCCACACTGCTGCTACAGTTCAGGAGTAAAGCGCACGTGCATGCCCCCACTCGAGACGAGGACTGACTCCCTTGGGGAGACTCCAGAAGTACCCCAAGATCCATGTCAGCACTGGAGAGGAATCCTCAGGTTCCGGCACTGACTCCACACTAGGCCTTAGTCCCTAGCATCGACGGGAAAGGAATCCCGAGAGTCCCCCAAGCAACTCGCATGGGGAGTGGCCTTTCCTGAGGCCACCAGAGCGGGTCCCTGAGGTCCCCTTCGTAAGACGAGAGCACCTGCCACAACTCGAGAAAATCCAGGAGGTTCTCCCTCCAGGTGAGATGAGGCCCATTTCCGCTGAGGCGTCTCGAGGCTAATCACATCTAACATCTGGAACATCCAAAGGGTCCTTCACACCCTTGCTGCAACTCAAGAAGTTCCCCGACATACCCGTCTCCACTCGAGAGAAAGCACGAGAGTCCCGCCCACATCCAGACGAGCCCCGTTTCCGTCTCCTAGCTCGAGAGGAGGGATCCTTTCCCTGCGTGGTCGGGAAAGAATTCCCGGGCGTTCCCATCGCATCTCAAGAGGAGGCGCTCTCCACAGGAAAGGCGAGAAGAACTCCAGGGTCGTGCCACCATTTCCAGAGTCGCCAAAATGTCTCAGTCCATTCCAGGGAAACCTGTATTCCCTGCACTGCCCTCGACATTCAAGCCGAGGATCGACTCACACCACGGTGGCACGTGGGACAGCCCTGTGGGAAAGCCTCATGGGAAAGCCTCCTGGGATAGCCTCGAGGGAAAGCCACAGATCCCTTGTTGCACGCGAAGGGAAGCGTGACACTGCTGCTACAGCTCGGGAGGAAATCGCACGTGCATGCCCTCACTCAAGACGAGGACTGAATCCCCTGGGGAGACTCCAGAAGTACCCCCAAGATCCATGTCAGCACTGGAGAGGAATCCTCAGGTTCCGGCACCGACTCCACACAAGGTCTTAGGCCCCGCATCGACGGATAGGAATCCCGAGAGGCACCCGAGCAACTCGCATGGGGACTGGCATTTCCTGAGGCCACCAGAACGGGTCCCTGAGGTCCCGGTCGTAAGACCGAGAGCACCTGCCGCAACTCGAGAAAATCCAGGAGTTTCTCCCCTCCAGGCAAGATGAGGCCCATTTCCGCTGAGGCCCCTCGAGGCTAATCACATCTAACATCGGAAACTTCCAAAGGGTCCTTCACACCCTGGCTGCAACTGAAGAAGTTCCCCGACATACCCGTCTCCACTCGAGAGGAAGCACAAGAGTCCCGGCCACATCCAGAGGAGCCCCGTTTCCGCCTCATAGCTCGAGAGGAGGGATCCTTTTCCTGCGTGGTGGGGAAAGAATTCCCAGTGTTCCCGTCGCATCTCAAGAGGAGGCGCTCTCCACAGGAACGGCGAGAGGAACTCCAGGGTCGTGCCACCATTCCCAGAGTCCCCCAGAAATCTCAGTTCATTCCACGGAAAACTGTTTTCCCTGCACTGCGTCGAATTTCAAGCCGAGGATCGACTCACAAAATGGTGGCACGTGGGACAGCCCTGTGGGAAAGCCTCATCGGAAAGCCTCCTGGGATAGCCTCGAGGGAAAACCACAGATCCCTTGATGCACGCGAAGGGAAGTGTGACACTGCTGCTACAGCTCAGGAGGAAATCGCACGTGCATGCCCTCACTCAAGACGAGGACTGACTCCCCTGGGGAGACTCCAGAAGTGCCCCAAGATCCATGTCAGCACTGGAGAGGAATCCTCAGGTTCCGGCACCGACTCCACACAAGATCTTAGGCCCAGGCATCACCGGAGAGGAATCCCAAGAGGCCCCGAGTAACTCGCATGCGGACTGGCCTTTCCTGAGGCCACCAGAGCGGGTCCCTGAGGTCCCTGTCATAAGTCGAGAGCACCTGCCGCAACTCGAGAAAATGCAGGAGGTTCTACCCTCCAGGCGAGATGAGGCCCATTTCCGCTGAGGCGTCTGGAGGCTAATCACATCTAACATCTGGAACTTCCAAAGGGTCCTTCACACCCCTTGCTGCAACTCAAGAAGTTCCCCGACATACCCTTCTCCACTCGAGAAGAAGCACGAGAGTCCGCCCACATCCAGAGGAGACCCGTTTCCGACTCCTAGCTCGAGAGGAGGGATCCTTTCCCTGCGTGGTGGGGAAAGAATTCCCCGTGTTCCCGTCGCATCTCAAGAGGAGGCGCTCTCCACAGGAAAGGCGAGAGGAACTCCAGGGTCGTGCCAAACATTCCCAGAGTCCCCCAGATGTCTCAGTCCATTCCAGGAAACCTGTTTTCCCTGCACTGTCTCGACTTTCAAGACGAGGATCGACTCACACCACGGTGGCACTTGGGACAGCCCTGTGGGAAAGCCTCGTGGGAAAGCCTGGAGGGAAAGCCACAGATCCCTTGATCCACGCGAAGGGAAGCGCGCACACTGCCTGCTACAGCTCGGGAAGAAAGCGCATGTGCATGCCCCGACTCGAGACGAGGACTGACTCCACTGGGGAGACTCCAGAAGCACCCCAAGTTCCATGTCAGCACTGGAGGGAATCCTCAGGTTCCAGGACCGACTCCACACAAGATCTTAGGCCCGGGCATCGACGGGAGAGGAATTCCGAGAGTCCCGAGCAACTCGCATGGGGACTGGCCTTTCCTGAGGCAACCAGAGCGGGTCCCTGATGTCCCCCGTCGTAAGTCGAGAGTACCTGCCGCAACTCCAGCTAAGAAAATCCAGGATCGTTCATTCGCTATCACAGGAGGCGAGCATTGAGGCCATTACGATGATGGCGAATCGCAGAGCTTAATCACGACCTCACCCCTGGAACCTCCAAAGGGCGTTCAACGCCCTTGCTGCCAAATCAGAGATACCGATATACCGTCTCTAATAGCAGAGACAGCACGAGAGTCACGGCCACATCCAGAGAGGAGCCCCTTTCTCCAGTGCCTAGCTCGAGAGGAGGCGATCTTTTCCTTGCGTGGTGGCAGAAAGATATTACCCCGTGTTCCCGCTTTTTCTCCATGATGGGACGGCACGGACTGTCACAGAAAGTCGAGAGAACTACAGGGTTCGTGCCACCATCTCCGAGTCCCATAATGTCTCAGTCGCGTTTCCAGGACGAACTGTTTTTCCCTGCAACGGCCATCGACTTTCAGCCGAGATAGATCGACTCAACACGCACGGTGGCACGTGGAGACAAGCTTCGAGCCCTGTGGGAATGCCTCGTGAGGAGGCTGCGTGGTGAAAGTTCCTCGACGGAAAAAGGCACAGATCCCTTGATAGCCACGCGAAAGGCGGAAGCCGTGCACTGCTGTACAGCCTCGAGAGAAAAACGCCAGTCTCAAACAATGCGACGTTTGCGCGGGAAGCCTACTCGGGACATATCCTTCTGGTTCGAATCGGGGGGCCTTAGCAACCTTTGTTGTGCAAGGAATCGGCTGCCGGAAAAAACCTGAAGGGTGGCATTATCCTTCTCCACATAGTGTTTGACAATGGATCTTGGCATACGAAGCTGGTACTTCTGGAGTCTACCCAGAGAGTCAGTCTCAGACGAATGAAGTTCGGAGCGGATGCACGTGGCGCTTTCCTCACCGAGCCTGTAAAGCAGCAGTGTCACGTCTCCTTCGCGTGCTATCAAGGGATCTGTAGGTTTTCATCTGTGTCGGCGTTTCGCTCAGTTGAGAGGCTTTTCCACACGAGGCTTTTCCCACAGGGCTTGTCCACTGCCACCAGTGGGTGGTGAGTCGTGCATGGCTCGGCTTGGAGTCGACTGGGCTAGCAATGCAGGCGAAAAACTAGGATTTCCCTGCAATGGGTACTGAGACATCTTGGGGTGATCTCATTGGGTAATGGCTGGCCGACACATGTAGTTCCTCTCGATTCCTGTGGAGCAGCGCGTTCCCACTTCGAGAATGAAACTGGGAACACAAGGGTGAATTCTTTCCCCACCACGCAGGGGAAAGAGTCTTCCTAACCTTTATACTCGTCAGCTTTAGGAGGAGAAAGGGGCTCCTCTGCGATTGTATCTGGGCGGACTCACTGTGCTTCTCTCGGATTGAGAGACGGTGGATAATGTTCGGGTGAATCTTGTCTGCAGTTGCATGCAAAGTGGTGTGAGGCCATTTTGAGAAGCTCATTCCAGGCGCTGTTAGGTCAGTATATTAGCTTCATTCGACGACTCATCGGAACATGTACGGCCTCATGCTCGCTGGAGGCGAAGAGCCCCTTTCCTGTATTTTCTCGAGTTTGCGGCCAGTGGCTCCTCTCCGTCGACTTACGCTGGACCTCAGGGACACGCTCTGTGGCTTCATAAGGATAAAGGGCCAGATCGCCTGAAGGATTGCGTCGGGGCCTCGGATTCCTCTCCGTCGAGCCTAGACCGGTGGCTAATAAACCTTCTCTCGCTGGACTGCGGAGAGGTACAGAAAATGAGTGTTCCTCTCCAAGTAGCTGACGATGGATCTTGGGGACTTCATTGAGAGTCTCCCAGAGCGAGTCCAAGTCCTAAAGTCTCGTGGGGCATGCACGTCGAATTTACCTCGCCCTGAGCATGTTTTAGATCTTTTTTGCGCAGGGTGTGGGCGCTTCCACTATCGGTGCATCAAAGGAAATCTGTGGTAACGTTCCCAGGGAGGCTTTTTCGGCACTCCAGGGCTGTCCATGCAGCCGTGTCGGTTGTACGTGTTTACCTCCTGCCCCAACATTGGTTGAGTCGATCCTTCGGCTAGAAAGGTCGATGCAGACTGGAGGGGAACAGTTTCCCTGCGAATGGACTCGAGACATCTGGGGGCTCTGGAATGTGGGGCACGCCCTGGAGTCTCTCGCTTTTCCCTGTGGGAGCCGCTCGTCGTTGAGATGTGACCCGGCAACCGCAAGATACTTTCTTTCAGACACGCAGGGAAGGGATCTCCTCTCAAGCCTAGAGGCGGGAAGGGGCCTGCTGATGTTGGGGCGGGATCTCGTCGGTTTCTCTCGCAGTGGAGACGGAAATGTCGGGGAAACTGTCTTTCTGTTGCAGCAAGGGTGTGAAGGCCCTTTCGAAGTTCCAGGAAGGTTCAGGTGTGATTAAGCCTGCGAGAGCTCGCGAAAATGGGGCTCTATCCTCGCCTGGAGGGAGACCTCTTGGATTTTCTCGAGTCTGCGGCAAGGTGCTGCGTCGAACTTTCGATGGGGCGACTCAGGGACCCGCTTCGGGCTGGCCTCAGGAAAGGGCAGGTCCGCCGCTGCGACGTCTGCTCGGGGCCCTTCGGGTTCCGTCATCCCCGGGCTGATGACAGCGGCCTATAGATCTTGTGGGAGTCGCGGTGCCGGAACCTGAGGATTCCTCTCCAGTGCTGACATGGATCTTTGGGGTGGTACTCTCTGATCCTCCCAGGGGGAGTCAGTCCTCGCTCTTGAGTCTGAGGCGATGCACGGTGCGCATTTCCTCCTGAGCTGTGTTATGTACGCCAGTGTCACACTTTCTTCGCTTGCAATCAAGGGATCTGTGCTGTCCCCCCTCGAGGCTGTAATTCCACAGGAGGCTTCGCGTGAGGCATTTCCAACAAAGGGCTGCTGCCCAAGTGCCACCAGGTTTTGTGAAGTTCGATCCATCGGCTGGGAAAATTCGAAACGCGAAGCTGCAGGGAACATTTTCCGCTGGATGGACTAAGACATTCTGGGGGGACTCTGGTGGCTCCTGGCCGGCACCCTTGAAGTTCCTCTCGCTGTGACTGGAGAGCGCCTCCTTCCTTCGAGGAACTGCGACCTGGGAACCGCGGAGGCGGCAATCTTCTCCAAGCGACAGGAATAGGAATCCATGTCTCGAGCTGCCGGAGTCCTGGAATAACGGGCTCTTCCTGTGAATGTGGGCCGGGAACTTCGTCGTGTTCTTTCAGTGGAGAACGGTTACACGTGTTCGGGGCCCTCTTGAAGGTTGCTCAGCCAGGGTGTGAGGACCTTTGACTGTTCAACGAATGTTAAGAATGTGCATGTAGCTTCCAAGCGCCCTCAGCGGGACATGGGCCCTCCTTCGCCTGGAGGTAAGCACTCTGCATTCTCTCGCACGTTGCCGGCGAAGGTTCGCTCTCGACTTAACGACCGGGAATACGCCTCCCAACAGGTATCCCGCTCTGGTGGCTCAGGACACAGGCCAGTCACGCATGCGCTTCTCGGGGGCTCTCTGGACGTTCCTCTCCCGGTGCTCGCCGGCCGGGCCTAAGCTTTGTCGTGGGCCCGTCCCGGCTGGGCCCTGGGGATTCCTTCTCCCAGTGCACACTGAACATGCGATCTTGCATGGCTACTCTACTTGGGAAGTTCCTCCCAAAGTCGGAAATCTCAAATCCTCGATCTTCGGCGTGCACGTCGGCAATGCCGGGGACGAATTTTCCCCCCCGAGCTGTCCAGCCCAGTGTCAACGCTTTCCCCTTCGTCGTGACCCCCTGGGGCCTCCTGTGCTTTCTCCCGACGGCCTACACGGAGGCCTTCACCGGAGCGCTTTCACCACCACGCGGCTGCTCGTGGTCGGCTGTGACGTCGATTGGGTTGATCGTCCGGGAGTGCAGGATACAGGTCTTCTGGAGTGACTGCGGTTCGGCCGACTCTGAACATCGGTGGCACGACTTCGGACGTCTTCCTCGTTCGATGTAGGAATCGCAAGGGTCTTGAGTCGACGAATCTCGGGACCGACGAATTCTTTCGACCCGACGGAAGGATTCTCGTCCGGCTGGCAGCGCGACGGGGCCTTCGTCTGCGCTCGTGGGGCGGATCTCCGTTCTTCTCGGCTGCGAGCGGGCTCACAATGTTGGGCACCTTTGAGCTGGACGGGGTGAAAGGCTTCTGGCGCTTCTGTGTTTTCCGCACTCTGCATGCTGACGCGCGCCGCTCCAAGGGAAATGCGGTAACACCTCCTGCTCGGGGCGGGGACGTTGGCTTTTCTGCAGCTTGTGCGAGGTGGTCTCGCTTTCCGACACGAGGACTGGGTCTGGTTCGGTAGGATCTGGTGCTTTGGGGGTTCGTTTTTGTGATGTAGGCTAAGTGTGTGGAGTCTAAGCTGGACTGAGGTAATTTCTAGTGTGGATTTGGGGTACTTCCTTGGGTTGGGAGTCTCGCTCGTATGGTAAGGATGAGTTGGCTTTATCCTGAAACCTGCCAGAGAGTGTGGCCCGGCCTTCTTCGCGTGGATTAGGGATATGTGCCATTCCTGAGGTTCCGAGGCTTCTATCAAGTGTGTGCACCTGAAGCAGGCAAGTGAAGTCGATCCTCGCTCATTCGAGAGGGACTCAAGGTGAGTGTGTGACGTGGAATGTAATTACGGTTCATGCTGGGAATGGCAACCCTGAAGATATATATATCGGACGTCTGCGGCTGGTGGGATACGTTCTTCTTGTGTGTGTGACAGGATGCGTGTTTCGAAGACTTTAATGGGATGGCCTTTCTCCTTCTTGAACCTACTCCGTGGATAATTGTTTACACCGCGCCCTGAGAAGGGAGGTCTTAAGTTCCGTCTAAGGGGTGGGCTATCAGTTGTACTCTGGGGGAGGAGTAGGCACCTCATCCTCTTGCTCTCTGATGGAACGGGTAATGATGTTACAGTGAATATTTCTTTGAGCAGTAGAGGGAATGCCCCACTGGGGCATAGCTTTCATATGTGAGATTTGGAAGTATCGTGGGTTAAGCGCTGCCTCTTTTTGTCTAGTCCCTGCGTAAATAGGTACTTCCGTAATAATGCCTGGGCCCGGTGCTATGACTTTCGGTTGATGAGTGTGGGAATTAGAACACGAGACATCGGGTGGGATACCAATTAATGGTGTGATAGTCGGGGGGTACGAAAGCGGACGTCCCCTTAAGAGGGAACTTGGGTGGCGGGTTGCTTTTAATTCAGACGTCTGACTGCTTCATGTTTAGGGGATAAAAATCTAGTCATCTGAACCATAAGAGTCCCTGGAACCAGTTGGGTAACACCAGGCACAACTCGACCCCCTTCCTTCTTATACAGCGACTCCTGGGGAGCGACCACTTTCGCTCGTTCTAGTGCTTGGGCAGCGGTTGCGGTGGCTTTCTTCCATTGTGGTACAATGGATTGCAAAAGCACGCCCCACCCACCCGGCCCCCCTTGGTTTACTGAGATTCTATCCGCTCTCGGGAGTGTTGTCTCGAGTGGGGTGGTAGAAGTACCAGGTACTACGATGTTATCATGGGAGGGTCGTCGCCCGCCCCCGGGACATCCGCTCCCCACTCCCCTTACCACCCAGACCCAACCCCGATTCCTCCAAGTCAGTGGCTTCCAGCACATAACGGATCCAGCGCATACTGTCGTGAAACCATTGGAAGACATTCCGTCGATGCTCGCAATGTGTCCACTTTTCCTGCTCAGTTTTGATAGATTCTGTATGGGTCTTAGAAGATTTCACAAGAGGTCATCTACCGGAGCTGGTGTCAAGGAGGATCGCTGCCGAAGCCCCGCATATGTGAAGTGCATGTGGCTTGAGTGGAAGAGTGGGTGGACAAGTTTAGTAACATAAGCCATCTTCGATTGGAGACTCTTGGAATCGCGTTGGACGCGGTCGCAGTCATCTGACACTCATTTTGCCTGTGACGGAAGCGATCGTACGCCAAATAAAAAACTGAAGCCGAAGGTGAGGATACCTCCTTTGAGTGGACGGAGGCGGGGAATTCTTTGACGAGGGCGGATTCCTAGTAGGGAGAGCGGCGGCTCTCGGGACATCGTGGGGGGACTCCTACGTGGTCGTCTCTGGAGTTGGAGAACGGCGTATTTCGGGACTTCTGAGTTGAGGGGTGTGCGCTTTGAGTCGCGGAGGGGGTTTTAAAGGATAGTATTAGTAAGACGTCTAGCCGGATGCGGTTCTGTGGAAGTGAAGTCTGGAATTTTCTGAGTCTTGCGTCAGGCTGAATAATGACTTCCGCCGGGGCTGGAGCTCGGGTGTCAAGGTAGGCGTCTGGAGTTGCTCGGGTCTGGTTTTTGTTAAGGATGGGGGGTAAGACTTGTGTGGTGTCCGGTTTTCGGATGAAGGATTCACTTAAGTTTTG
>NW_017215743.1:0-13682 GCF_001704415.2 Capra hircus
CATCTTGCATACCACTTTTCTCTAATCCTATGAACTCATTTTCAGTAGTATATGTTGGCCAGGAGCTGGGCCAGTCTCTCAGCAATGTAAGAAACGTCTTGTCTATTGTCTAACAGCCATGACATTTTATATCCTTGAATTAAAAAATCTTTTAAAGACCTAGAAGCTGCAATATTCTGCACCAAAAAGCTAGATCTAGATCCTCTGGGGCTTTTTTTGTCTGGTTTTTCTGTCTGGTAATAAGGTAAAAGCAAAAGCTGTGCTATTTTTTTTTAATTTTATTAATTGCACAGTTTTAGCAGGTGGCGAGATCAAACTTCAATTTTTTCAGTATAATCAGAATTTACTACACAAGACACTACCGAAATTTTTTGAAAAGAAAGCAAGCTATGCCCCAGCACAAGTCTTACCATGTCCTCAGGCAGGGGACTAGCCACTCCCATTGGAATCTGAGTCAGGAGTTATTATTATTGAGGTGGTGGAACTGAGGTCCAGGCCTGAGCTACCTGGGGTTGTTTGGTACGGTTGTTGTCTCTGTTTAGCAGGACATTTTGGCAAAAAATGTTCTATTTGGCCTCAAGAGAAACATTTTGCATTTGTAAAGTCCTTTTTATTACGAATATTTTTCTTTCTTTTTTTTCTGTTTTTCTTCCTTTTTTGGGGGGGGGGAGGTGAGGCCCCTCCTGAGGGATTTTATGCAAGGAGCAAGCTCTGTTTTAAAAGCTCTTTTGCTCAAAAATATTGTCCACTATCGTTTTCAAACTTAAGCCATGTTTTGGGAGGCTTTGGATATAAAGTGGGGAGTTCTTAAGCCCTGGGGAGGCGCAAGCAGAGGTTGCAGTGGTCGCCTTAAATAAGATACCTTTTTTAAAGATTTGGTTTGTGTAGAGGGGGAGGGGGCTCTCCAGGGCCCTCGGCCGCTGCGTCCTGTAAGCACCCTCCTTCCTCGGGAGGAAGAGTACTGTCTGTCTCCTTTTGTTTGCCAATGGCAGAAAATATGATCTGCGTAGAAGGTGGAGACCCACTACCATTAACTGCTATAGCCTCTCCCATAGGCTATCTAACAGCCTCATGACAGGGGTCCAGAACATTTGTAATCATACTTTACAGAGCAAAAGCATTTACAGGCCCATGCAAAGTATAATAAGTTTTTAGCTGTTTTCCTAGCTTCACCCAAGTATCTAAATCCCTTTTCTGGAAACCAAGGACATTGCTCTCGTAACACTAGCCTTTTAATCTTTAATTTGTCTTTTTTGTTTAACAGTTACAAAATTACTTGTATAAAGAGGTGTCATTGTTTTGAGTCATTGTTACCCCTGTCAGAAAATTAAGAGTTATAGAAAAGTCTGCCTTGACAAAAAGGTTTTACCTTAGCCAAGGGGGGTTTTGTTTTTAACCCTAAGATAGCAGGTTTCTTTTCAACCTCTAGAGCACCAGGTTTCTCTTAAACCCTTGAACACTTCCCACTCCTCTTCACCCTGTCTATCCTACAGGGGGGGTCCGCGGCACCCTGAGTGGGGTCCTAGCCGTCCCGAATACTCAACACTGGGGGAGTACCCGAAAGTACTCCTGGGGGAGTGATTAAGTCACTCTGGGGGGAGCAACAGAGAGTGCTCCGGGGGGAGCAACGGAGAGTGCTCTGGGGGGAGATTTTGCTCCGAGGAACCTACCTTCGAATAGCCTGTTCCGGACGCCACTTGCAGGGGTCCAGCCCCGGTGGATCCAGGGAATTCGAAGGGTGGACGGCGTTGGCGTGGAAAGACTTCTTTATTTATTAATATAAGATTAGATTAAGAAATTGTAGCGTAGTAGGAAGATTAAGTGGAGGAAGAGGGCTGAATAGCTTGGTTTACGCGGAAGGCCACTAAAATTCCAGACAAGGAATTTGCACCATCTACATTGGGCCACTGGCACCCGCTTGAATATCTAAGGGTGCCTCACCTTAAGCTCCCTTTCCTGCGGTTCTTAACAGCCAGGGCAAGTAAGTAGACCTGGAGAGCCTCCGCGCCCCAGGTGGAGATTCAGCCTGAAGTTAAAGAGCAGAGAGAGGGAAGGGAGAGAAGAAAAGAGAGAGAAAAACACGGGGGGAGCCAGAGTCCCAAGAAACCAGGCCGAGAGACTAGTTCGAGAAGCTGGCCCGAGAAACTGGCCCCCCTCCTTTATTGTTCAGAAGGCCTTTGATACACAGAGATCAATGGTAACACAAAATTATGTAGCATTCGCAACCCAGATTCTTTCCGTATATCATTTTGTATACAAAAGGTCTCAGGTGATTTACATTATCTTCTGGCCAAGAGGCTTGTTAACACTTTTTGGCTCTCTTCCTTAATGAATGTTAATTTTGTTTCCCCTCAAGTGTTTTTCTTTAATCTGCATCTCCTTAAAGCATTAAAGTTACATCTCTATAGAACAAAGGTGCAGTGGGATATAACAAAGAAGGTACTTAACTCAAAGATCTAGTGTTGCTAATACCAGGTCTACTACTTGTTTTACTATACAACAACTATATCTAAAAATAAAGGAAATGAAAATTTGGCAGCAAGCATTGACTCAACAAATGAAACTTTTCATCAGTCCTATTCTAAAGATTTAGACTCTTCAGAAGCCCCTACATTCCTAGGATGTTTTAAGCTTCCTTTGCCTCCTGTGGTCAGGAGGCCTCAAACAATCAAATGCGCAGCTGTACGAGTCCTGCAGGCAGGCTAGAAAGCCATCAGAGGGGTTTTTAATTGAAACACTCTTTCAAATGAAGAAGACTAAAGCCCTGAATTGACATTTTCCAGAAAATGTCAGAAGAGTGGAAAAGCAGAGCACAAAAGCCGGCAGATTTTTGCTGGGGTACATGCTTAGGAATTTCCAGAGGGGTCCCTGAAGTCTGAGCACGCCTTGCGCATGTCAGCTTCCTTCCTCATGACCTTGTCACGGGCGGGCTTCTTCACACTGGCTCCCGGCACGACGGGAAGCGTGACACTGCTGCTACAGCACGGGAGGAAAGCACCATTGCATGCCCCCATTCGAGCCGAGGACTAACTCTCCTGGGGAGATTCAAAAATAACCCCAAGATCTACGTCAGTCATGGAGAGGAATCCTCAGGTTCCGGCACAGACTCCACACAAGATATTAGGTCCCGGCATCCACGGGAGAGGAATCCCAGCAGGCTCCCAAGCAACTCGCATGGGGACTGGCATTTACTAAGGTCACCAAAGCGGGTCCCTGAGGTCCCCATCGGAAGACGAGAGCACCTGCCCCAACTCGAGAAAATCAAGGAGGCTCTCCCCTCCAAGCCAGATGAGGCCTATTTCCACTGAGGCGTCTCGAGGCTAATCACACCTAACCTCTGGAACTTCCAAAGGGTACTTCACACCCTTGCTGCAACTCAAAAAGTTCCCCAACATACCCATCTCCACTTGAGAGGAAGCACGAGGGTCCCGCCCACATCCAGAGGATCCCCGTTTCCACCTCGTAGCTAGAGGAGTGATCCTATCCCTGCCTGGCTGGGAAATAATTCCCGGTGTTCCCGTCCCATCTCAAGAGGCGGCGCTCTCCACAGTAAAACCGAGAGGAGCACCATGGTCGTTCCACCATTCCAAGAGTACCCCAGATGTCTCAGTTCTTTCCAGAGAAACCTGTTTTCCTTGCACTGCCTCGACTTTCACGCCGAGGATTGACTCACACCACTGTGGCACGTGGGACAGCCCTGTGGGAAAGCCTTGAGGAAAGCCTCATGGGAAAGCCCCGAGGGAAAGCCACAGATCCCTTGATCCACCCGAAGGGAAGCGTGACACTGCTGCTACAGCTCGGAAAGAAAGCGCACGTGCATGCCCCCAGTAGTGTCGTGGACTGACTCCCCTGGGGAGACTCCACAAGTACCCCAAGATCCATGTCAGCACTGGAGAGGAATCCTCAGGTTCGGGCACCGAATCCACACAAGGTCTTAGGACCCGGCATCGACGGGAGAGGAATCCCGAGAGGCCCCCGAGCAACTCGCATGGGGACTGGCCTTTCCTGAGGCCACCAGAGCGGTCCCTGAGGTCCCCGGGGTAAGTCGAGAGCACCTGCCGCAACTCGAGAAAATCCAGGAGGTTCTCCCCTCCAGGCGAGATGAGGCCCATTTCCGCTGAGGCGTCTCGAGGCTAATCACACCTAAACTCTGGAACTTCTAAAGGGTCTTTAACACCCTTGCTGCAACTCAAGACGTTCTCCGACATACCCGTCTCCACTCGAGAGGAAGCACGAGAGTCCCGCCCACATCCAGAGGAGCCCCGTTTCCGCCTCATAGCTCGAGAGGAGGGATCCTTTCCCTGCGTGGTCGGGAAAGAATTCCCGGCGTTCCCGTCGCATCTCAAGAGGAGGCGCTCTCCACAGGAAAGGCGAGGGGAACTCCAGGGCCGTGCCGACATTCTCAGAGTCCCCCAGATGGCTCAGTCCATTCCAGGGAAACCTGTTTTCCGTGCACTAACTCGACTTTCAAGCTGAGAATAGACTCACACCGCGGTGGCACGTGGGACAGCCCAGTGGGAAAGCGTCGTGGAAAAGCCACGTGGGAAAGCTTCGAGGGAAAGCCACAGATCCCTTGATCCATGAGAAGGGAAGAGTGCCACTGCTGCTACAGCTCGGGAGGAAAGCGCACGTGCATGCCCCCACTCGAGACGAGGACTGACTCCCCTGGGGAGACTCCAGAAGTACCCCAAGATCCATGTCAGCACTGGAGAGGAATCCTCAGGTTCCGGCACCGACTCCACACAAGGTCTTAGGCCCGGCATCGACGGGAGAGGAAACCCGAGAGGCCCCCGAGCAACTCGCATGGGGACTGGCCTTTCCTGAGGCCACCAGAGCGGGTCCCTGAGGTCCCCGTCGTAAGTCGAGAGCACCTGCCTCAACTCGAGAAAATCAAGGAGGTTCTGCCCTCCAGGCGAGATGAGGCCCATTTCCACTGAGGCGTCTCGAGGCTAAACACACCTAACCTCTGGAATGTCCAAAGGGTCCTTCACACCCTTGATGCAACTCAAGAAGTTCCCTGAAATACCCTCCTCCACTCAAGAGGAAGCACGAGAGTACCGCCCATATCCAGAGGAGACCCAATTCCGCCTCATAGCTTGAGAGGAGGGATCCTTTCCCTGAGTGGCTGGGAAAGAATTCCTGGCTTTCCCGTCGCATCTCAAGAGGAGGTGCTCTCCAAAGGAAAGGCGAGAGAAACTCCAGGGTCGTGCCACCATTCCCAGAGTCCCCCAGATGTCTCAGTCCATTCCAGGGAAACCTCTTTTCCTAGCACTGCCTCAACTTTCAAGCCGAGGATCGACTCACACCACGGTGGCACGTGGGACAGCCCTGTGGGAAAGCCTAGTGGGAAAGACACAGATCCCTTGATCCACGCGAAGGGAAGCGTGACACTGCTGCTACAGCACGAGAAGAAATCGCACGTGAATGCCCCAATTCGAGACGAAGACTGACTCCCCTGGGGAGACTCCAGAAGTACCCCAAATCCATGTCAGCACTGGAGAGGAATCCTCAGGTTCCAGGCAGCGACAGTACACAAGGTCTTAGGCCCCGGCATTGACAGGAGAGGAATCCCGAGATGACCCCGAGCAACTCGCTGGGGACTGACATTTCCTGAGGACACCAGAGCGGGTCCCTGATGTCCCCGTCGAAAGTCGAGAGCACCTGCCTCAACTCGAGAAAATCCAGGAGGTTCTCCCCTCCAGGCGAGATGAGGCCCATTTCCGCTGAGGCGTCTCGAGGCTAATCACACCTAACCTCTGAAACTTCCAAACGGTCCTTCACACCCTTGCTGCAACTCAAGAAGTTCCGCGACATACCCGTCTCCACTCGAGAGGAAGCACGAGAGTCCCGCCCTCATCCAGAGGAGCCCCGTTTCCGCCTCCTAGCTCGAGAGGAGGGATCCTTTCCCTGCGTGGTCGGGAAAGAATTCCCGGTGTTCCCGTCGCATCTCAAGAGGAGGCGCTCTCCACAGGAAAGGCGAGAGGAACTCCAGGGTCGTGCCACCATTCCCAGAGTCCCCCAGATGTCTTAGTCCAATCCAGGGAAACCTGTTTTCCCTGCACTGCCTCGACTTTCAAGCCGAGGATCGACTCACACCACGGTGGCACGAGGGACAGCCCTGTGGGAAAGCCTCGTGGGAGAGCCTCGAGGGAAAGCCACAGATCCCTTGATCCACGCGAAGGGAAGCGTGACACTGCTGCTACAGTTCGGGAGGAAAGCGCACGTGCATGCCCCCACTCGAGACGAGGACTGACTGCCCGGGGAGACTCCATAAGTACCCCAAGATCCATGTCAGCACTGGAGAGGAATCCTCAGGTTCCGTCACCGAATCCACACAAGATCTTATGGCCCGGCATCGACGGGAGAGGAATCCTGAGAGGCCCACGAGCAACTCGCATGGGGACTGGCCTTTCCTGAGGCCACCAGAGCGGGTCCCTGAGGTCCCCGTCTTAAGTCGAGAGCACCTGCCACAACTCGAGAAAATCCAGGAGGTTCTCCCCTCCAGGCGAGATGAGGCCCATTTCCGCTGAGGCGTCTCGACGCTAATCAAATCTAACATCTGGAAAATCCAAAGGGTCCTTCACAACCTTGCTGCACTCAAGAAGTTCCCCGACATACCCGTCTCCACTCGAGAGGAAGCACGACAGTCCCGCCCATATCCAGAGGAGCCTCGTTTTCGCCTCCTAGCTCGAGAGGAGGGATCCTTTACCTGCTTAGTCGGGAAAGAATTCCTGGCTTTCCTGTCGCATCTCAAGAGCAGGCGCTCTCCATAGGAAAGGCGAGAGGAACTCCAGGGTCGTGCCACCATTCCCAGAGTACCCCAGATGTCTCAGTCCATTCCAGGGAAACCTGTTTTCCCTGCACTGCCTCGACTTTCAAGCCGAGGATCGACTCACACCACGGTGGCACGAGGGACAGCCCTGTGGGAAAGCCTCGTGGGAAAGCCTCGAGGGAAAGCCACAGATCCCTTGATCCACGCGAAGGGAAGATTGACACTGCTGCTACAGCCTGGGAGGAATGCGCACGTGCATGCCCCCAGTCGAGACGAGGACTGACTCCCCTGGGGAGACTCCAGAAGTACCGAAGATCCATGTGAGCACTGGAGAGGAATCCTCAGGTTCCGGAACCGAATCCACACAAGATCTTACTCCCCGGATTCGACGGGAGAGGAATCTGAGTAGCCCCCGAGCAACTCGCATGGGGACTGGACTTTCCTGAGGACACCAGAGCGAGTCCCTGAGGTCCCCGTCGTAAGTCGAGAGCACCTGCCGCAATTCGAGAAAATCCAGGAGGTTCTCCCCTCCAGGCGAGATGAGGCCCATTTCCTCTGAGGCTTCCCGAGGATAATCACACCTAACCTCTGGAACTTACAAAGGGTCCTTCGCACCCTTGCTGCAACTCAAGAAGTTCCCCGACATACCCGTCTCCACTCGAGAGGAAGCACGAAGGTTGCCGCTCACATCCAGAGGAGCCCCATTTTCCGCCTCCTAGCTCGAGAGGAGGGATCCTTTCCCTGCGTGGTGGGGAAAGATTTCCCGGCGTTCCCGTCGCATCTCAAGAGGAGGCACTCTTCGCAGGAAAGGCGAGAGGAACTCCAGAGTCGTGCCACCATTCCCAGAGTTCCCCAGATGTTTCAGTCCGTTCCAGGGAAACCTGTTTTCCCTGCTCTGCCTCGACTTTCAAGCCGAGGATCGGCTCACACCACGGTGGCACGTGGGACAGCCCTGTGGGAAAGCCTCGTGCAAAAGCCTCGTGGGAAAGCCTAGAGAGAAAGCCACAGATCCCTTGATCCTCGAGAAGGGAAGCACGACACTGCTGCTACAGCTCGGGAGGAAAGCGCACGTGCATGCCCCCACTCGAGACGAAGACTGATTCCCCTGGGGAGACTACAGAAGTACCCCATATCCATGTCAGCACTGGAGAGGAATTCTCACGTTCCGGCACTGACTCCACACAAGGTCTTAGGCACTGGCATCGACGGGAGAGGCATCCCGAGAGGCCCCCGAGCAACTCGCTTGGGAACTGGCCTTTCCTGATGCCACCAGAGCGGGTCCCTGAGGTCCCCGTCGTAAGTCGAGAGCACCTGCCGCAACTCGAGAAAATCCAGGAGGTTCTCCCCTCCAGGCGAGATGAGGCCATTTCCGCTGAGGCGTCTCGAGGCTAATCACATCTAACATCTGGAACTTCCAAAGGGTCCTTCACACCCTTGCTGCAACTCAAGAAGTTCCCCGACATACCCGTCTCCACTCGAGAGGAAGCACGAGAGTCCCGCCCACATCCAGAAGAGCCCCATTTCCGCCTTCTAGCTCGAGAGGAGGGATCCTTTCCCTGCGTGGTGGGGAAAGAATTCCCAGTATTCCCGTCGCATCTCAAGAGGAGGCGCTCTCCACAGGAAAGGCGAGAGGAACTCCAGAGTCGTGCCACCATTCCCAGAGTCCCCCAGATGTCTCAGTCCATTTCAGGGAATCCTGTTTTCCCTGCACTGCCTCTACTTTCAAGCCGAGGATCGACTCACACCACGGTGGTACGTGGGACAGTGCTGTGAGAAAGCCTCGTGGGAAAGCCTCGTGGGCAAGCCTCGAGGGAAAGCCACAGATCCCTTGATCCACGCGAAGGGAAGCGCGACACTGCTGCTACAGCTCGGGAGGAAAGCGCACGTGCATGCCCCCACTCGAGACGAGGACTGACTCCCCTGGGGAGACTCCAGAAGTACCCAAGATCCATGTCAGCACTGGAGAGGAATCCTCAGGTTCCGGCACCGACTCCAGACAAGGTCTTAGGCCCCGGCATCTACGGGAGAAGAATCCCGAGAGGCCCCTGAGCAACTCGCATGGGGACTAGCCTTTCCTGAGGCCACCAGAGCGGGTCCCTGAGGTCCCCGTCGTAAGTCCAGAGCACCTGCCGCAACTGGAGAAAATCCAGGAGGTTCTCCCCTCCAGGCGAGATGAGGCCCATTTCCGCTGAGGCGTCTCCAGGCTAATCACATCTAACATCTGGAACTTCCAAAGGGTCCTTCACACCCTTGCTGCAACTCAAGAAGTTCCCCGACATATCCGTCTCCACTCGAGAGGAAGCACGAAGAGTCCCGCACACATCCAGAGGAGCCCGATTTCCGCCTCCTAGCTCGAGAGGAGGGATCCTTTCCCTGCGTGTTGGGGAAAGAATTCCCCACGTTCCCGTCGCATCTCAAGAGGAGGCGCTCTCCACAGGAAAGGCGAGAGGAACTCCAGAGTCGTGCCACCATTCCCAGAGTCCCCGAGATGTCTCAGTCCATTCCAGAGAAACGTGTTTTCCCTGCACTGCCTCCACTTTCAAGCCGAAGATCAACTCACACCACGGTGGCACATGGGACAGCCCTTTGGGAAAGCCTCGTGGGAAAGCCTCGAGGGAAACACTCTGATCCCTTTATCCACGCGAAGGGTAGTGGGACACTGCTGCTACAGCTCGGGAGGAAATCGCACGTACATGCCCCCACTCGAGACGAGGACTGACTCTCCTGGGCAGACTCTAGAAGTACCCCAAGATTCGTGTCAGCACTGGACAGGAATCCTCAGGTTCCGGCACTGACTCCACACAAGGTCTTAGGCCCCAGCATCGACGGGAGAGGAATCCCGAGAGGCCGCCGAGCAACTCGCATGGCGACTGGCCTTTCCTGATGCCACCAGAGCGGGTCCCTGAGGTCCCCGTCGTAAGTCGAGACCACCTGCCGCAACTCGAGAAAATCAAGGAAGTTCTCCCCTCCAGGCGAGATGCGGCCCATTTCCGCTGAGACGTCTTCAGGCTAATCAAATCTAACATCTGGAACTTCCAAAGGGTCCTTCACACCCTTGCTGCAACTCAAAGAAGTTCCCTGACATACCCGTCTCCACTCGAGAGAAAACACGAGAGTCCCACCCACATCCAGAGGAAACCCTTTTCTGCCTCCTAGCTCGAGAGGAGGGATCCTTTCCCTGCGTGGTCGGGAAATATTCCCAGCGTTTCCGTCGCATCTCAAGAGGAGGCGCTCTCCACAGGAAAGGCGAGAGCAACTCCAGGGTCGTGCCACCATTCCCAGAGTCCCCCAGATGTCTCAGTCCATTCCAGGGAAACCTGTTTTCCCAGCACTGCCTCGATGTTCAAGCCGAGGATCGACTCACACAACGGTGGCACGTTGGACAGCCCTGTGGGAAAGCCTCGTCGGAAAGCCTCGTGGGAAAACCTCGAGGGAAAGCCACAGATCCCTTGATCCACGCGAAGGGAAGGGCGACACTGCTGCTACAGCTCGGGAGGAAAGCGCACGTGCATGCCCCCACTCAAGACGAGGAATGACTCCCCTGCGGAGACTCCAGAAGTAACCCAAGATCCATGTCAGCACTGCAGAGGAATCCACAGTTTCCGGCACCAACTCCACACAAGGTCTTAGGCCTCGGCATCGACGGGAAAGGAATCCCGAGAGGCCCCCCGAGCAACTCGCATGGGGACTGGCCTTTCCTGAGGCCACCAGAGCGGGTCCCTGAGGTCCCCGTCGTAAGTCGAGAGCACCTGCCGCAACTCGAGAAAATCCAGGAGGTTCTCCCCTCCAGGGAGATGAGGCCCATTTCCGCTGAGGCGTCTTGAGGCTAATCACACCTAACCTCTGGAACTTCCAAACAGTACCTCACACCCTTGCTTCAACTCAAGAGGTTCCCCGACATACCCGTCTCCACTCGAGAGGAAGCACGAGAGTCCCGCCCACATCCAGAGGAGGCCCATTTCCTCCTCCTAGCTCGAGAGGAGGGATCCTTTCCCTGCGTGGTGGGGAAAGAATTCCCCGCGTTCCCGTCGCTTCTCAAGAGGAGGCGCTCTCCACAGGAAAGGCGAGAGGAAATCCAGAGTCGTGCCACCATTCCCAGAGTCCCCCAGATGTCTCAGTCCATTCCAGGGAAAACTGTTTTCCCTGCACTGCTTCTCCTTTCAAGCCGAGGATGGACTCACACCATGGTGGCACGTGGGACAGCCATATGGGAAAGCCTCGGGGGAAAGCGTCGAGGGAAAGCCACAGATCCCTTGATCCATGCGAAGGGAAGCGTGACACTGCTGCTACAGCTCGGAGGAAAAGCACACGTGCATGCCCCCACTCGAGACGAGGACTGACTCCCCTGGGGAGAATCAGACGTACCCCAAGATCCATGTCAGCACTGGAGAGGAATCCTCAGGTTCGGACACCGACTCCACACAAGGTCTTAGGCCCCGGCATCGACGGGAGAGGAATCCTGAGGCCCCCGAGCAACTCGCATGGGAACAGGCCTTTCCTGAGGCCACCAGAGCGGGTCCCTGTCGTCCCCATCGTAAGTCCAGAACACCTGCCGCAACTCGAGAAAATCCAGGAGGTTCTCCCCGCCAGGCGATTTGAGGCCGATTTTCACTGAGGCGTCTCGAGTCTAATCACACCTAAACTCTGGAACTTCCAAAGGGTCCTTCACACCCTTGCTGCAACTCAAGAAGTTCCCCCACATCCCCGTCTCCACTCGAGAGGAAGCACGAGAGTTCAGCCCACATACAGAGGAGCTCCGATTCCGCCTCCTAGCTCGAGAGGAGTATCCTTTCCCTCCGCTGGGAAAGAATTCCCGGAGTTCCTTCGCATCTCGAGAGGAGGCGATCTCCACAGGAAAGGCGAGAGGGAACTCCAGGGTCGTGCCACCATTCCAGGACTCGGTTTCTCTTTCCCGTCGATGCCGGCTAAGACCTGCGTGTGAGGGTCCGCAAACCTGAGCAATTCCTCTCCCCAGTGCTTGACATTGACTTGGGGTACTTCTGAGGTCTCCCCAAGGGGATCATCCTCGTCTCGAGTGGACTGCCCATGTAACTTGCTTCCTCCCGAGCGTAAGCAGCCAGGGTGCAGCTTTCCCTTCCCGTGATTAACAAGGCGATCTTTGGCTTTCCCTCGAGCTTTCCCAGTCTTTTCCCACAGGCTTTCCGGTCTCCCACGTGCCACCGTGGATGTGAGTCGATCTCGGCTTGAAGTCGAGGCATTGCAGGCGAAAAACAGGATTCCCTGGAATGGACTGAGAACATCTGGCGGACTCTTGTGACTAGGTCACGACCCTGGAGTTCCTTCTCGCCTTTCCTGTGGAGGAGCGCTTCTCTTTGAGATTGGACGGAACGCCCGGAATTTTCTTTCCCGACCACGCCAGGGAAGGACCTCCTCTCGAGCTAGGACCGAAACGTGGCTCCTCTGGTGTGGGGGAACTCTCGTGCTTACTTTCGAGGAGAACGGGTATATGTCGGGGAACTTTCTTGGTTGCAGCAAGTTTGAAGGAGACCCTTTGAAGTTTCCAACAGGTTAGGTGTGATTGCCTCGGGACCGCCTTCAGCGCGAAATGGGCCTCACTCGCCTGAGGGGAGAAACCTCCTGATTTCTCAGTTGCGGCAGGTCTTCTCGACTTTACGACGGACCTCAGGGACCCGCTTGTGGCCTCAGGAAAGGCCAGTTCCCCATGGAGTCTCGGGGCCTCCGGAATGGCCCTTCCCTAGTCGATCGCGAGGCCTAAACCTTTTGCTGAGTCGTGTCCGGAACCTAGGATTCCTCTCCCAGTGTCTGCATGCAGATCTTTGCGTAACTTTGAGTCTCCCCAGGGAGTCGTCCTCGTCCTCGAGTGGGCATTGCACGTGCGCTTTCCTCCCAGCATAGACAGCTGTGTACGCTTCCTCTTCGCGTGGATAAGGATCGTGGCCTTTCCCTCGAGGCTTTCCCACGAGCTTTCCTCACGGGCCTTTCCCTACAGGCTGTCCCACGTTTGCCAACCGTGGTGTGAGTCGATCCTCCCTTTCAAGTCGAGGCGTGCATGGAAAACAGATTTCTCTAGGAATGCGGACTGATCATCTGGGATCTTGGAATAGGTGGCACGGACCCTGGAGTTCTCTCCCTTTCCTGTGGAGAGCGCTTGCTCTGAGATCAGGACGGAAGCCGCGATTCTTTAACGACCACGCAGGGAAAGATGCCCCTCCTCTGAGGCAAGTAGCGGGAAACAAGGGCTCCTCTGGATGTGGGCGAGACTCTCGTGCTTCTCTCAGTGGAGACGAGTATGTCAGGGAACTTCTTGAGTTGCAGCAAGTTGGTGTGAAGGGACCCTTTGGAGTTCAATGGTTAGTGTGGATTTAGCCTGGAAGCGCTCACGGAATGGACTCATCTCGCCTCCGACGGCAGAATCCTCTGGATTTTCTCGAGTTGCGCAGGTCTCTCACTTATAGACGGGGACTATCGGACCCGCTCTGGTGGCCTCAGGAAAGTCCAGTCCCCCATCGAGTTGTCGCGCCTCGGGCCCTCTCAGGCTTCTCTCCCTCGCAATACTTCTGCGGGAGTACACTCTGTGTGATTCGAGGTTCAAAATCGGAACCATGAGGATTCCTATCCAGTGCTGCATGATCTTGGGTACTTTCTGGAGTTCTACCCCAGGGAGTCATCTTTCGTCTCGAGTGGGGCATGCACGTACGCTTTCTTCTCCTGAGCTGTAGCAGCAGTGTCCGCTCCCTTCGTGGTAGATCAAGTGATCTGTGGCTTTTCCCTCGGGGCTTTTTTCCCCGCCCAGCAGCTTTCCTCACGAGGCTTTCCACAGGCTGTTTCCCACGTGCACTTCTGTGAGTCATTCCTCGGCTTTTGAAAGTCCGATGCATGCAAGGAAAACAGGTTTCCATCTGGAAATGGACTGAACATCTGGGGCACT
>NW_017215744.1:0-13681 GCF_001704415.2 Capra hircus
AGGGAGAGAAGCCTCCTGGATTTTACCCAGTTGCGGCAGGTGCTCTCGAGTTACGATGGGGTCCTCAGGGACCCGCTCTCGTGGCCTCAGGAAATGCCAGTCTCCATGCGAGTTGCTCGGGGTCTCTCGGATTCCTATCCCGTCTATGCCGGGGCCTCAGACATTGTGTGGAGTAGGTCCAGAAACTGAGGATTTCTCTCCAGTGCTGACATGGATCTTGGGGTACTTCTGGAGTCTCCCCAGGGGAGTCAGTCCTCGTCTCGAGTGGGGGCATGCAAGTGTGTTTCCTCCGAGCTTTAGCAGCAGTGTCACGCTTCCCTTCGCGTGGATCAAGGATCAGTGGCTTTCGCTCGACGCTTTCCCACGAGGCTTTCCCACGAGGCTTTCCACAGGGCTCTCCCACGTGCCACTGTGATGTGAGTCGATCCTCGCTTGAAAGTCGAGGCAGTGCACGGAAAATATGTTTCCCAGGAATGGACTGAGACATCTGGGGGACTCTGGAATGGTGGAATGACACTGGAGTTCCTCTCGGCTTTCCTGGGAGAGTGCCTCCTCTTGAGATGCTACAGGAACGCTGGGAATTCTCTCCCGACCACGCAGGGAAAGGATCCCACGTCTCGAGCTATGAGGCGGAAACGAGGCTCCTCTGGATGTGGGCGGGACTCTCGTGCTTCCTCTCGAGTGCAGACGGGTATGTCGGGAAACTTCTTGAGTTGCAGCAAGGGTGTGGAAGGACCCTTTGGAAGTTCTAGAGGTTAGGTGCGATTAGCCTGGAGATGCCTCAGTGGAAATGGGCCTCATCTCGCCTGGAGGGAGAACCTCCTGGATATTCTCGAGTTGTGGCAGGTGCTCTCGACTTACGACAGGGACCTCAGGGACCCGCTCTGCTGGCCTCAGGAAAGGCCAGTCCCAATGCGAGTTGCTCGGTGGCGCTCTAGGGATCCTCTCCCGTCTATGCCGGGGCCTAAGACCTTGTGTGGAATCGGTGCCGTTACCTGAGGTTTCCTGTCCAGTGCTTACATGGATCTTGGCTATTTCTGTATCTCCCCAGGGGAGTCAGTCCTCGTCTCGAGTGGGGGCATGCACGTGCACTTTCCTTCCGAGCTGTAGCAACAGTGTCACGCTTCCCTTCGCGTGGATCAAGGGATCTGTGGCTTTACCTCGAGGCTTTCCCTCGAGGCTTTCCCACAGGGCTCTCCCACGTGCACCGTGGTGTGAGTCGTTCCTCGGCTTGAAAGTCGAGGCAGTACACGGAAAACATGTTTCCCTGAAATGGACTGAGATATCTGGGGGACTCTGGGAATGGTGGCACGACCCTGGATTTCCTCTCCGCTTTCCTGTGGAGAGCGCCTCCTCTTGAGATGCGACGGGCACGCCGGGAATTCTTTCCCGACCACACAGGAAAAGGATCCCTCCTCTCGAGCTATGAGGCGGAAACGGGACTCCTCTGGATGTGTGCGGGACTCTCGTGCCCCCTCTTCAGTGGAGACGGGAATGTCGGGGAACTTCTTGAGTTGCAGCAAGGGTGTGAAGGACCCTTTGGATGTTCCAGAGGTTAGGTGTGATTAGCCTCGATACGCCTGAGCGGAAATGGGACTCATCTCGGCTGGAGGGGAGAACCTCCTGGATTTCTCGAGTTGCGGCAGGTGCTCTGGACTTACGACGGGGACCTCAGGGACCCGCTCTGGTGGCCTCAGGAAAGGCCAGTCCCCATGCAAGTTTCTCGGGGGCCTCTCGGGATTCCTCTCCCGACGATGCCAGGGCCTAAGACCTTGTGTGGAGTCGGTGCCGGGACCTCAGGTTTCCTCTCCAGTGCTGACATGGATCTTGGGGTACTTCTGGAGTCTCCCCAGGCAGTCAGACCTCGTCTCGAGTGGGGGCATGCCTGTGCGCTTTCCTCCCGAGCTGTAGCAGCAGTGTCACGGTTCCCTTCGCGTGGATCAAGGATCTGTGGCTTTCCCTCGAGGCTTTCTCTCTAGGTTTTCCCACGAGGCTTTCCCACAGAGCTGTCCCCACGTGCCACTGTGGTGTGAGTCGATCCTCGGCTTGAAATTCTAAGCAGTTCAGGGAAAACAGGTTTTCGCTGGAATGGACTGAGACATCTGGGGGACTCTGGGAATGGTGGTATGAACCTGGAGTTCATCTCGCCTTTCCTGTGGAGAGCGCCTCTTCTTGAGATGCGACGAGCACGCCGGGAATTCTTTCCC
This sequence comes from Capra hircus, assembly GCF_001704415.2. NCBI lineage: Eukaryota > Metazoa > Chordata > Mammalia > Artiodactyla > Bovidae > Capra > Capra hircus. The sequence goes on from NW_017215744.1 coordinate 2,208, forward strand.
GAATACACAGGTAAAGGATCCCTCCTCTCGAGCTATGAGGCGGAAAGGGGACTCCTCTGGATGTGGGCGGGACTCTCGTGCTTACTCTCGAGTGGAGACGGTTATGTCGGGGTACTTCTTGAGTTGCAGCAAGGATGTGAAGTACCATTTGGATGTTCCAGAGGTTAGGTGTGATTAGCCTCGAGACCCCTCAGAGGAAATGGGCCTCATCTCGGCTGGAGGGGAGAACCTCCTGGATTTTCTCGAGTTGCGGCAGGTGCTCTGGACTTACGACGGGGACCTCAGGGACCCGCTCTGGTGGCCTCAGGAAAGGCCAGTCCCCATGCGAGTTGCTCGGGAGTCTCTCGGGATTCCTCTCCCGTCGATGCCGGGGCCTAAGACCTTGCGTGGAGTCCGTGCCGGAACCTGAGGATTCCTCTCCAGTGCTGACATGGATCTTGGGGTACTTCTGGAGTCTCCCCAGGGGAGTCAGTTCTCGTCTCGAGTGGGGGCATTCACGTGCGCTTTCCTCCCAGGCTGTAGAAGCAGTGTCACGCTTCCCTTCGCGTGGATCAAGGGATCTGTGGCTTTCCCTCGAGGCTTTCCCACGAGGTTTTCCCACGAGTCTTTCCCACAGGGCTGTCTCACGTGCCACCGTGGTGTGAGTCGATCCTCGTCTTGAAAGTCTAGGCCGTGCAGGAAAACAGGTTTCCCTGGAATGGACTGAGACACCTGGGGACTCTGGGAATGGTGGCACGACCCTGGAGTTCCTCTCGCCTTTCCTGTGGAGCGCGCCTCCTCTAGATATGCGCCGGTAACCCCGGGAATTCTTTTCCGACCACTCAGGGAAATGATCACTCCTCTCGAGCTAGGAGGCGGAAACGGGGCTCCTCTGGATGTGGGCGGGACTCTCGTGCTTCCTCTCGAGTGGAGACGGGTATGTCGGGGAACTTCTTGAGTTGCAGCAACGGTGTGAAGGACCCTTTGGAAGTTCCAGAGGTTAGGTGTGATTAGCCTCGAGACGCCTCAGCGGAAATGGGCCTCATCTCGCCTGGAGGGGAGAACCTCCTGGATTATCTCGAGTTGGGGCTGGTGCTCTCGACTTACTGCGGGGACCTAAGGGACCCGCTCTGCTGGCCTCAGGAAAGGCCACTCCCCATGCGAGTTGCTCAGGGGCCTCTCGGGATTCCTCTCCCGTCGATGCCGGACCTAAGACCACCTGTGGAGTCAGTGCCTGAACCTGATGATTCCTCTATAGTGCTGACATGGATCTTTGGATGCATCTGGAGTCTCCACAGGGGAGTCAGTCCTCGTCTCGAGGGGGGTCATGCACGTGCGCTTTCCTCCCGAGCTGTAGCAGCAGTGTCACGCTTCCCTTCCCGTGGATCAAGCGATCTGTGGCTTTCCCTCGAGGCTTTCCCACGAGGCTTTCCCACGAGGCTTTCCCACAGGGCTGTCCCACGTGCCACTGTGGCGTGAGTCAATCCTCGGATTGAAAGTCGAGGCAGTGCTGGGAAAACAGGTTTCCCTGGAAAGGACTAAGATATCTGGGGAACTCTGAGAATGGTGGCACGACCCTGGAGTTCCTCTCGCCTTTCCCGTGCAGAGCGCCTCCTCTTGAAATGCGACAGCAATGCCGGGAATTCTTTCCCGACCACCCGGGGAAAGGATCCCTCCTCTCGAGCTTTGAGATGGAATCGGGGCTCCTCTGGATGTGGGCTGGACTCTCGTGCTTCCTCTCGATTGGAAACCGGTATGTCGGGGAAGTACTTGAGTTGCAGCAAGAGTGTGAAGGTCCCTTTGGAAGTTCCAGAGGTTAGGTGTGATTAGCCTCGACACCCCTCAGCGGAAATGGGCCTCATCTCGCCTGGAGGGGAGAACCTTTGGATTTTCTCGAGTTGCGGCAGGTGCTCTCGACTTACGACGGGGACCTCAGGGACCCACTCTGGTGGCCTCAGGAAAGGCTAGTCCCCATGCGAGTTCCACGGGGGCCTCACGGGGTTCCTCTCCCGTCGATGCCAGGGCCTAAGACCTTGCGTGGAGACTTTGTCGGTACCTGAGGATTCCTCTAAAGTGCTGACATTGATCTTGGGGTACTTCTGGAGTCTCCCAGGGGAGTTAGTCCTCGTGTGGAGTTTGGGCATGCACGTGGGCTCTCCTCCCGAGCTGTAGCAGCAGTGTCATGCTTGCCTTAGCGTTTATCAAGGGATCTGTGGCTTTCCCTCGAGGCTATCCCACGAGGCTTTCCCACGAGGCTTTCCCACAGGGCTGTCCCACGGGCCACCGTGGTGTGAGTCGATCTTCGGCTTAACAGTCGAGGCAGTGCAGGGAAAACAGGTTTTCCTGGAATGGACTGAGATATCTGGGGGACTCTGGGAATGGTGGCATGACCCTGAAGTTCCTCTCGCCTTTCCTGTGGAGAGCGCTTCCTCTTGAGATGCGACGGGAAGGCCGGGAATTCTTTCCCGACGACGTAGGGAATGGATCCCTCCTCTCGAGCTAGGAGTCGGAAACGGGGCTCCTCTGGATGTGGGCGGGATGCTCCTGCTTCCTCTGGAGTTGAGACGGGTTTGTCGGGGAACTTTTTGAGTTGCTCAAGGGTGTGAAGGACCCATTGGAAGTTCCAGAGGTTAGGTGTGATTAGCCTCAAGACGCCTCAGCTGAAATGGGCCTCATCTCGCCAGGAGGGGAGAACCTCCTGGATTTTCTCGAGTTGCGGCAGGTACTCTCGACTTACGACGGGGACCTCAGGGACCCGCTCTGGTGGCCTCAGGAAAGGCCAGTCCCCATACGAGTTGCTCGGGGCCCTCTCGGGATTCCTCTCCCGTCGATGCCGGGGCATAAGACCTTGTGTGGAGTCGATGCCGGAACCTGAGGATTCCTCTCCAGTGCTGACATGGATCTTGGGGTACTTCTGGAGTCTCCACAGGGGAATCAGTCCTCGTCTCGAGTGGAGGCATGCACGTGCGCTTTCCTCCCGAGCTGCAGCAGCAGTGTCACGCTTCCTTTCTCATGGATCAAGGGATCTGTGGCTTGCCCTCGAGGCTTTCCCGCGAGGCTTTCCCACGAGGCTTTCCCACAGGGCTGTCCCACGTGCCACCGTGGTGTGAGTCGATCCTCGGCTTGAAGGTCGAGGCAGGTCAGGGAAAACAGTTTTCCCTGGAATGGACTGAGACATCTGGGGGACTGTGCGAATGGTGGCGCGACCCTGGAGTTCCTCTAGCCTTTCCTGTGGAGAGCGCCTCCTCTTGAGATGCGACGGGAACGTCGGGAATTCTTTCCCGACCACGGAGGGATAGGATCCCTCCTCTCGAGCTAGGAGGCGGAAACGGGGCTCCTCTGGATGTAGACGGGACTCTCGTGCTACCTGTCGAGTGGAGACGGGTATGTCGGGGAAGTTCTTGAGTTGCAGCAAGGGCGTGAAGGACCCTATGGAAGTTCCAGAGGTTAGGTGTGATTAGCCTCGAGACGCCTGAGCGGAAATGGGCCTCATCTCGCCTGGAGGGGAGAACCTCCTGGATTTTACCCAGTTGCGGCAAGTGCTCTCGAGTTACGATGGGGTCCTCAGGGACCCACTCTGGTGGCCTCAGGAAAGGCCAGTCCCCATACGAGTTACCAGGGGGCCTCTAAGGATTCCTCTCCCATAGATGCCGGTGCCTAAGACCTTGTGTGGAGTGGAGGCCAGACCCTGAGGATGCCTCTCCAGTGCTGACATGAATCTTTCCGTACTTCTGGAGTCTCGCCAGGGGAGTCAGTCCTCATCTCGTGTGGGGGCATGCACCTGCCATTTCCTCACGGGCTCTAGGAGCAGTGTCATGCTTGCCGACGTGTGGTCAAGGGATCTGTCGCTTTCCATCGAGGCTTTCCCACGAGGCTTTTCAACAGGACTGTCCCACGTGCCACGGTGGTATGAGTCGATCCTCCGCGCTAACGTCGAGGCAGTGCAGGGAAAAGAGGTTCTTCCGGAATGGACTTAGACATCTGCGGGAGTCTTGGAATGCTGGCAAGGCCCTGGAGTTCCTCTCGTCTTTCCTGTTGAGAGTGCCTCCTCTTGAGATGCGACGGGAAGGCCGGGAATTCTTTCCCGACGACGAAGGGAAAGGATCCCTCTTCTCGAGCTACGAGGCGGAAATGGGGCTCCGCTGGATGTGGGCGGGACCCTCGTCCTTCCTCTCGAGTGGATATGGGTATGACGGAGAACTTCTTGACTTGCAGCAAGGGTGTGAAGGACCCTTTCGATGTTCCAGAGTTTAGCTGTGATTAGCCTCGAGACGCCTCAGCGGAAATGGGCCTCATCTCGCCTGGAGGGGAGAACCTCCTGGATTTTCTCGAGTTGCAGCAGGTGCTCCCGAGTTACGACGGAGACCTCAGGGACCTGCTCTGGTGACCTCAGGAAAGGCCGGTCCCCATGCGAGTTGCTAGGGGGCCTCTCAGGATTCCTCTCCCTTCGATGCCGGGGCCTAAGACCTTGTGTGGAGTCGGGACCGGAACCTGAAGATTCCTCTCCAGTGCCGACATGGATCTTGGTGTACTTCTGGAGTCTCCCAAATGGCGTCAGTCCTCGTCTCGAGTGGGGTCATGCACGTGCGCTTTCCTCCCGAGCGGTAGCAGCAGTGCCACGCTTCCCGTCCCGTGGATCAAGGGATCTGTGGCTTTCCCTCGAGTCTTTCCCATGAAGCTTTCCCACAGGGCTCTTCCACTTGCCACCATGGTGTGAGTCGATCCTCAGCGTGAAAGTTGAACCAGTGCAGGGAAAACAGCAACCTCCTTCCCCACAGTAGGGGGTACACTGTCCCCTTGGGCGGGTATCTCCAGGGCACTCGCGCTGACGGGTTGCCCGCGGAGGTGCGGGCCTCAGGCTCCACGTGAGAAAAGCCCCAAATGCATTAGCTGCCGGTCCAGACGCTGGCCCCTCAGGTCTCTGGCCGGAGCCTTGGGCTCCAGGCAACTCAAAGCCCTCGGGGTTGGCGCTCTGGGAATGCTGTAGGGAAAGGATGCCAAGAGCCCATGGAGGAGTTGGGGAGGGGGCAGGGGGGAAACAGAGGCGAGGACAGGGAGGGGTCTAGGTGGAGGTGCTGGAGAGAGCGTCCGGTGTCCCGGAATTCCTCAGAGGAGCCAGCGGGGGACAGTCGAGGCCCAGGGACCTGTGGAATGTGAAAAGGCAAGAAATCCCAGAGCAAGGCAGGCTAGGAAAGGGGGCGTTGGTGGCCAATTCAAAGGGACCTAGGGGCGTTTCCTGGGCGGTGAGCTCCCTTGGCACTGCTGAGGGCCCCTGATTGATCCACCCGGGGTTGATCCCACCCCCCGCTGCAAGGGAGGGCCACAAAACAAAGCCCCCGAACTACCCGCCCACCCCAACGGGGATCTTGGCGGTCCGGGGCACAGCCGTACCCGGGAAAAGCCCACTCGCTCCACGGGACTCTGTCCAGGGTCTCTGCTTGGAAAGAGGCCAGGGGCGGCCCCCTCCATCTACCCACCCAAACCCTATTGACGTCAATGGGGGCGGAGCTGCCTCCCGCTCTCCAGAGTCCTGAGCTGCTGGGTCCCCGCCCACTCGGCCAGCAGTCTGCAGCGTGCCCGTGTGCCTCTCCCACCATGGCTTCGTCCGGCTCCTCCATCACCTCAAGCGGTACGTTTGCCCTCGGTCCCTGGGGTCGGATCACATCTCAGGGGATTTGCGGGTGGCCTGGGCAAGGGCTCTCGGCCAACGTGTCGACCCCCCTCCCGCCCGAGAACGGCGGGGACCCATCGGCCAGGCCCGGGGTTCCGAGGCGTCAGGTGTGCCCAAAGTCGGAGGGCGTGGCATCGTTTGTTCATGTTGCTCCTTTGGCACACACATGGCTTTTGGTTCTCTTTTCTGGGAAGACAGTGTTGTTTCAGGGGGCATGCTGCGGGGGGCGGGGGCCGGGGTTGCGGGTTGGTGGGAGCGGGTGCTGTGCTGGGATGAGGCCCTTTATCCTCACATCTTCCTGTGGAAATGGGAGTCGGGGAGCTCTGTGGCCTTGCTGCCTTCAGTGGCTTCCTCTGCACAGGGGCCAAGTGGCTTCTGCCTTCTGTCAGGCGTTACGGGTTTTGGGCTTCGCTTTGGTGGCCTTGGCCTTTGCCTTGGCCTGGGCCTTGGCCTTGCCCTTGGCGTTGCCCTTGCCCTTGCCTTGGCCTTGGGCTTGGCCTTGCGTTGCCCTTGAACTTGAAATTGACCTTGACCTTGACCTTGAGTTTGAGCTTGAACTTGGCCTTGACCTTGAACTTGAACTTGAACTTGAGCTTGGCCTTGAACTTGACTTTGGCCTTGAACTTGAACTTGACCTTGAACTTGAACTTAACCTCGAACTTGACCTTGGACCTTGACCTTGAACTTGACCTTGGACTTGACCTTGACCTTGAACTTGAACTTGAGCTTGACTTTGAGCTTGAACTTTAACTTGACCTTCACCTTGACCCTGAACTTGACCTTGACCTTGAACGTGAACTTGAACTTGAACTTGACCTTGAACTTGACCTTGACCTTGACCTTGACCAACAACGGGAGACCTCGAGATTTGCTCAGAGCACAGGAGGTCCAGAAGCAGGGCCCTGTATCTCCCCTTCCCTTTGTGATCTTTGCAAAGACATTCCTAGCTGATAGCGGGAGTGCCCATGAAGAAGCAAGCAGTGGGAATGTGTTTGACACGACTGTGTGCCTTCCTGGCCTCAACTCCACAAGGGGCCTTTCCTCTCGAAGTAGGCCCCATGTCCCCTTGGGGAGGGTGTCATGCCTCTTTTCTCCTCACTGCCAAAGGGTGGAGCCAAGCTCGCTCTGTCAGAGGTACAAAAGCAGCAATTGAATGGATTTTCAAGCTCTTGCTAGGCTGCACCCTTTCAGGGCCCACTTTACTGAAACAGGTGCTCTGTGGCCCCTGGTTGGGTATGCAGGTTCACAAAGAGGGGTGAGATCCTGTCCAAGCCAAGAATTTTCCTGAAAGACCTAGGCTCACTAGAGCTCTCCTCCAGAGCAAAGGGGATAGAGGAGATGTATGGAGGAGTTTTTGCCTTTCCCTGTGAGTGTGGGGCTACTCCCTACGGCCCCAAGCTCAGGGATAACTGCCTCTAAGAAAGGAATGGCAAGAAGCGCTATTCTTGGAGGTTGGGACAGGGAGTTCGCAGCATGTGGGGAAAGAAAGACTTCTTCGGGGAAGAAGAGGCAACCACTGGGGGTGTGTTTGCAAGCCTCTATTTGGAAGGAACAGGTTTGCTTATACAACTCAAGACCTCCAGATCTGCTCAGAGGACTGAAGTTCCAGAGACAGGGCCATGTATCTCCCCTTCCCTTTGAGATCCTTGCAAAGACATTCCTAGCAGATCGTGGGAGTGCCCATGAAGAAGCAAGCAGCGGGAGTGTGCTTGACATCACTGGCTGCCTACCTGGGCTCAGCTCCTCAAGGGGCCTTTCTCTCCTGGTAGGCCCTATGTCCCCTTTGGGAGAGGGTTGTGCCCTCTTCCCTCCACACTGCCAAAGGGTGGAGGTGGAGCAAACTCGTTCTCTCCGAGGTAAAAAAAAAAAAGACAAATTGGATGGATTTTTAAGCATTTGCTATGCTGCACCCCTCCAGGACCCACTCGAGCAAAACAGGTGCCCTGTGGCCCCTAGGTCGGGTATGCAGGTTCACACACCGGGTGTGATCCCGTCAAAGCCAAGAATTTTCCTGACCGACCTAGGCTCACTAGAGCTCTCCTCCAGAGGAAAGGGGACAGAAAAGACGTGTGTGTGGAGGTGGCTCTGCTTTCCAGGTCCAATCTCAGGGATAACTGCCCCTAAGAAAGGAACTGCTGCTGCTGCTGCTGCTAAGTTGCTTCAGTCGTGTTCGACTCTGTGCGACGCCATAGACGGTAGCCCACTAGGCTCCCCCGTCCCTGGGATTCTCCAGGCAAGAACAGTAAGTGGGTTGCCCATTGCCTTCTCCAATGCATGAAAGTGAAAATGAAAGTGCAGTCGCTCAGTCGTGTCCGACCCTCAGCGACCCCACGGACTGCAGCCTACCAGGCTTCTCCGTCCATAGGATTTTCTGAAAGGAACTGCAAGAAGCGCTTTTCCAGGAGGCTGGGAAAGGGAGTTCGCAGGATGTGGGGAAAGAGAGCCTCCTTCGGGGAAGAATAGCGGGCCACTTGTTTTGTGTTGCAAACCTCTATTTGGAAGGAACAGGTTAGCTTATACAAAGGGAGAACTCCACATCTGCTCAGAGGACCGAAGTTGCAGAGGCAGGTCGGTGGTATTTTCCCTTCACTTTGCGATCCTTGCAAAGACATTCCTTGCTGATAGATGATTCAGCAAGGGCCTTTGAGACTGTTATTTTCTTTCCTAGGTAAAAAGATTCCTTCAGTTCCTAATATAGATATCCTAGAAATTATCTGACATCCGTGAAAATCTGATATGTCCTGGTCAAATGCTGTCAGTTATAATTCCAGTTATCATATTAAAGCATTTCAAGTCGCAGCAGTGACCAGATTACATTGTCAATTTCTATTTAATCAGGTTTTAACCATGTCCTCTATGGTTTCACACTGATGCCTTTGCAGAAATACTGCTACTTCAAGATATATGGAATATTCTTTTTTTAAGCTTACTGATAATTTGTTTGCTTGTTTGTTTGTCTTCTGGTAAGCTGGTACCAGATGGAATTTAGTCTCCTCTCTAGGTTAAGAGAACAAAGTTTTCTTAGAATGCAATTTTTGATAACAGACTATGGATTTCTTTACCTTTCATTGATTTATAATTGTTTTCATCATCTGTTTTTTTTACTTCGGTAAAGCAAATAAGCCTTATTTAAGATTTTGGTACATGTTGGATGGACTAAGCTTTCCCCAGTCTTGCAAGTTCCCTTAACCCTTCAGATTCTTCTCGTGGGACCAAGATCTCACTTTCCTCCAGAGGGACAATCCAAGCTTTTTATTCGTTGATCTGCCCCTGACATCAGAGTCAATTTGAGCACGAGTTGGCCTATAATTTAGGCATGAAACTATGACTACATAAAGAAAAGGTGACTTTATGATTCAGGGATGGCCATGATATGCCTTGCACTTCAGAGAAAATGGGTTAAAATGATTTTTTTTCTTCAAAACTGCACAGCCAGTTCTTTCAGCATATGCAATTGAAAACATCTAGTTATTAGGTCAGTTTTCATTCCAATCCCAAAGAAAGGCAATGACAAAGAATATTCAAGCTGCTGCACAATTGCACTCATCTCACACACTAGTAAAGTAATGCTCAAAATTCTCCAAGTTCACATGAACTGTGAACTTCCAAATGTTCAAGAGGGATTTAAAACATGCAGAGAAACCAGAGATCAAACTGCCAACATCCACTGGATCATTGAAAAAGCAAGAGAGTTCCAGAAAAAAAAGACATCTATTTCTGCTTTATTGACTATGCCAAAGCCTTTGACTGTGTGGATCACAATAAACTGGGAAAAATTCTGAAAGAGATGGGAATACCAGACCACCTGACCTGTCTCTTGAGAAACCTGTATGCAGGTCAGGAAGAAACAGTTCCAACTGGACATGGAACAACAGACTGGTTCTAAATAGGAAAAGGAATATGTCAAGGCTGTAATATTGTCACCCTGCTTATTTAACTTATATGCAGAGTACATCATGAGAAACACTGGGCTGGAGGAAGCACACGCTGGAATCCAGATTGCTGGGAGAAATATCAATAATCTCAGATATGCAGATGACACCACCCTTATGGCAGAAAGTGAAGAAGAACTAAAGAGTCTCCTGATGAAAGTGAAAGAGGAGAGTGAAAAAGTTAGCTTAAAGCTCAGCATTCAGAAAACTAAAATCATTGCATCCAGTCTCATCACTTCATGGCAAATAGATGGGAAAACATTGGAAACAGCAGCAGACTATTTTTGGGGGCTTGGAAATCACTGCAGGTGATGGCTGCCTCCATGAACTTAAAACATATTTATGACTTGGAAGAAAAGTGATGACCAAACTCGACAGCATATTAAAAGCCGAGACGTTGCTTTGCCAACAAAGATTCATCCAGTCAAGGCTATGGTTTTTCCATATGTCATGGATGGATATGAAAGATGTACTATAAAGAAAGTGACAGCTGAAAATTGGATGCTTTTGAACTGTGGTGTTGGAGAAGATGCTTGTAGGTCGCTTAGACTACAAGGAGATGCAACCACTCCATCCTAAAGGAAATCAGGTCTGAATATACATTGGAAGGACTAATACTGAACCTGAAACTCCAATACTTTGGCCACTTGATGTGAAGAGCTGACTCACTTGGAAGTTGCTTTGATTTGCCTGTGAGTGTGGGAGCCCTCCCTGGGCAAAGGGCCTCAGGGGTCATTGCCACTGAATCACGACCTCCAAGCAAGCGCATTCCAGCTGTGTGACATTCAGGAAGCAGGAGACTGGGAAAACTATCTTCCTTAGAGGAAGGAAAGTCATCCACAGAGAGTGTGTTTTCAGGCCTCTCTTTGCAGCAAGTGTTTTGCTTCTCAGACATCAGAGCTGCAGGCTTGCTCTGAGGGCCTCAATTGGCAGAGTCAGGGCTGTGTGTCTTCACTGCACTTTCCAGCATTGCAGACACATTCCTAGGTTGGAGCAGTGCTTCCCATGAGAAAGAAGCCTCGGGAGTGTGTCTGAGCGGGGCTGAGTGCCATGCTAGGGTCACCTAGTCGAGGGCACCTTGCACATCCAATGGGCCCCAGGCGAGTAGCTATGGACCGGCCCTTCGTTGAGATATCCCAAAGCAGGGAACAAAGCTAGCTCTGTCAGAAGGAGGAAAACAGCAATGGGATGGATTTCAAGCAGTTGCTAAGTCACACCACGTTAGGGCTCCGGGAAAGAAATGCGAATTTTGGCCTCTAGGCCAGTATCCAGATGTGTGCACAGGATATTTTCCCCACAGGATCCAAGAATGTTCCAGACAGACCTAAGCTCACTACTCTCTCCTGCAGAGGAAATGAAATATTGTTGCTGAACCACGAAAAGATGCTGGATTCTTGGCTTATGGAGGAGAAGAATTCAATCCAGGGCCCAAGACGAGGCTTGATTGCTCAGAGCTTTTGTGCAATAGAGTTTTATTAAAGGATAAAGGAGATAGAGAAGCTTCTGACAGAGACATCACAAGGGCAGAAAGCGTACCCCCTTGCTAGTGTTAGTAATAGAGTTATATACTCTCCAATAAGTTATGACAACGAACAAAAGAATGTCTGGAGGTTGTAAAGACTCACTAGACCTACTCCCATAATTTACATTTTAAGATAACAGGATTAGCCAGAAGGTTTTTTCCAGAGACGTCCTCAAGAAGGATGCATGATTGTTATATAATCCTAAGGAATGTAGAGGGAAAAACGTTTGTCCTTTCTTCCTCCTGAGAATTCTAGACCCCTCTCTCCTTGGGGACCCTTGAACTTCTTAGAAACCTGCCTTGGCAATGACTCTCTCAGAAACATGATTGAACAGCCGTTTGGAGCTTCCTTTGACTTTCCTGGGAGAGG
>NW_017215745.1:0-13680 GCF_001704415.2 Capra hircus
GATGCCCTCCATGAACTTAAAACATATTTATGACTTGGAAGAAAAGTGATGACCAAATAGACAGCCATATTAAAAAGCCGAGACGTTGCTTTGCCAACAAAGATCCATCCAGTCAAGGCTATGGTTTTTCCATATGTCATGGATGGATATGAAAGATGTACTATAAAGAAAGTGACAGCTGAAAATTTGGATGCTTTTGAACTGTGGTGTTGGAGAAGATGCTTGTAGGTCGCTTAGACTACAAGGAGACGCAACCACTCCATCCTAAAGGAAATCAGGTCTGAAATACATTGGAAGGACTAATACTGAACCTGAAACTCCAATACTGTGGCCACTTTGATGTGAAGAGCTGACTCACTTGGAAGTTGCCTTGATTTGCCTGTGAGTGTGGGAGCCCTCCCTGGGCAAAGGGCCTCAGGGGTCATTGCCACTGAATCACGACCTCCAAGCAAGCGCATTCCAGCTGTGTGACATTCAGGAAGCAGGAGACTGGGAAAACTATCTTCCTTAGAGGAAGGAAAGTCATCCACAGAGAGTGTGTTTTCAGGCCTCTCTTTGCAGCAAGTGTTTTGCTTCTCAGACATCAGAGCTGCAGGCTTGCTCTGAGGGCCTCAATTGCAGAGTCAGGGCTGTGTGTCTCACTGCACTTTCCAAGCATTGCAGACACATTCCTAGGTTGGAGCAGTGCTTCCCATGAGAAAGAAGCCTCGGGAGTGTGTCTGAGCGGGCTGAGTGCCATGCTAGGGTCACCTAGTCGAGGGCACCTTGCACATCCAATGGGCCCCAGGCGAGTAGCTATGGACTGACCCTTCGGTTGAGATATCCCAAAGCAGGGAACAAAGCTAGCTCTGTCAGAAGGAGGAAAACAGCAATGGGATGGATTTTCAAGCAGTTGCTAAGTCACACCACGTTAGGGCTCCCCGGGAAAGAAATGCAAATTTTGGCCTCTAGGCCCAGTATCCAGATGTGTGCACAGGATATTTTCCCCACAGGATCCAAGAATGTTCCAGACAGACCTAAGCTCACTAGCTCTCTCCTGCAGAGGAAATGAAATATTGTTGCTGAGCCACGAAAAGATGCTGGGATTGCTTGGCTTATGGAGGAGAAGAATTCAATCCAGGGCCCAAGACGAGGCTTGATTGCTCAGAGCTTTTGTGCAATAGAGTTTTATTAAAGTATAAAGGAGATAGAGAAAGCTTCTGACAGAGACATCACAAGGGGCAGAAAGCGTACCCCCTTGCTAGTGTTGGTAATGGAGTTATATACTCTCCAATAAGTTATGACAACGAACAAAAGAATGTCTGGAGGTTGTAAAGACTCACTAGACCTACTCCCATAATTGACATTTTAAGATAACAGGATTAGCCAGAAGGTTTTTTCCAGAGACCGTCCTCAAGAAGGATGCATGATTGTTATATAATCCTAAGGAATGTAGAGGGGAAAACAGTTTGTCCTTTCTTCCTCCTTGAGAATTCTAGACCCCTCTCTCCTTGGGGACCCTTGAACTTCTTAGAAACCTGCCTTGGCAATGACTCTCTCAGAAACATGATTGAACAGCCGTTTGGAGCTTCCTTTGACTTTCCCTGGGAGGGAGGGAGCCCTCCCTGAGCACAGGGCCTCAGGGGCCATGGCCAATGAAAAATAATCTCCCAGCAAGTGCTTTTCAGCCCTGTGTGGCTCTCAGCCCACAGGAGTCTGAGAAAAACTCTCTTCCTTGGAGGAAGGAAAGGCAGCCCAAGAGTGTGTTTTCAGGCCTGTATCTTGCAGCAAGTGTTTGGCTTGTTAGACAGAAGACCTGCAGGCCTGTTCCAACAGACTCAATGCCAGAATCAGGGTCTTGTGTCTCCCTGCAGTTTCCTGGCCTTGCAAACACATTCCTAGGTGAGAGCAGTCCTGCCCATGGGGAAGCAGGCTGCGGGAGTGTGTCTGAGGGGGCCAGGTGTCATGCTGGGGTCACCTGGTCGAGGGCACCTTGCACCTCCAATGGACCCCAGGCAAGGAGTTGCAGGCCACCACCTTGCTTCTGAAATCCCAAAATGGGGAGCAAAAGCTCGCTCTGTCAGAGGGAAGAAAACAGCAACAGGATGGATTTTCAACCAGTTGCTAGGCTGTACTGCGTTAGGGCTCCAAGGAAGGAAAATGCGAATTTTAGCCCCTACGACTGGTATCCAGGTGGGCTCCCAGGATGATTTCCCCGCAGGATCCAAGAACGTTCCAGACAGACCTGGGCTCACTAGCTCCCCTCCTGCAGAGGAAACATGATAGAACAGCTGTTTAGAGGTTGCTTTGACTTCCCCGGGAGGGTAGGATCCCTCCCTGTGTGCAGGGCCTCAGGGGCCATTGCCGCTGAGAAATGCCCTCTAAGCCAGACCTTTCCAGCCTTGTATGACTCAGCACGGAGGAGACTGGAAAAGCTCTCTTCCTTGGAGGAAGGAAAGGCAGCCCCAGAGAGTGTGTTTTCACACCTGTATCTTGCAGCAAGTGTTTGGCGTCTCAGACGTCAGACCTCCAGGCCTGCTCCAATGGCCTCAGTTCCAGAGTCAGGGCCGGTGTGTCTCCCTGCATTTTCTGAGCCTTGGGAACACATTCCTAGGTCAGAACAGTCCTGCCCATGGGGAAGGAGGCTGCGGGAGTGTGTCTGAGGGGCGTCGGGTGCCATGCTGGGGTCCAATAGACCCGGTACCTCCAATCGACCCCAGGACAACAGCGGTGGGGCTCCCCCTGGCTTCCGAAATGCCAAAGCGAGAAGCAAAGCTAGCTCTATCAGAAGGAAGAAAAGAGCAATCGGATGGATGTTCAGGCTGTTGCTGGTCCGCACCACTTCAGGGTCCCCCCCGAGAGGAACAGGCGCCCTGTGGCCCCTAGGTCCGATATGCAGGTTAACACACAGGGTGTGTCCCCATAGGAGCCAAGAATTTTCCTGACAGACCTAGGCTCACTAGAGCTCTCCCACAGGGCAAAAGGGGTAGAACAGACTGTGGATGTGACTCTGCCTTTCACAGCGAGCATGGGGCCCTCCCTACGGCCCCGGGCTCCAGGGAAAATTGTCCCTGAAAAATGACCTCCAAGAAGCGCTTTTCCAGCAGGCTGGGATGCAGAGTTCACAGGATGCGGGGAAAGTGATCGTCCTTCAGGGAAGAAGAGGCAGCCACCCAGTGTGTGTTTGCAAGCCTGTATTTGGAAGAAACTGGTTAGCTTCTTCAAGGGGAGACCTCCAGGTCTGCTCAGAGGACCGAAATTCCAGAGGCAGCACCATGCATCTCCCCTGTCCTTTCTGAGCCTTGGAAAGACATTCCTAGCTTATAGCGGTATTGCTCATGAAGAAGCAGGATGCAGGAATGTGTCAGACATGACTGGGTGCCTTCCTGGGTTCAGCTCCGTGAGGGGCCTTTCCACTCAAATTAGGTCCCATGCCTCCTTGGGGAGGAAGTGGGGCCCGCTTGCCTCCAAATTGCCAAAGGCTGGAACAAAGCTAGTTCTATCAGAGGTAAGAAAAGAGCAATTGGATGGATGTGGAAGCTGTTGCTGGGCCGCACTGCTTCAGGCCCCCCACCCCTCCGCCCCCGAGAGAAACAGGCGCCCTGTGGCCCCTAGGTCCTGGATGCAGTTTCACACATAGAATGTGTCCCCATAGGAGCCAAGAATTTTCCTGACAGACCTAGGCTCACTAGAGCTCTCCTACAGAGCAAAGGGGATGGGACAGATGTGTGGCTGTGGCTCTGCCTTTCCCTGGGAGTGTGGAGCCGCTCCCTATGGCCCCGGGCTCCAGGGGAAATTGCCCCTGAATAATGACCTCCAAGAAGCGCTTTTCCAACTGGCTGAGACGTGGAGTTCTCAGGATGCAGGGAAAGCGAGTGTCCTTCGGGGAAGCAAAGGCAGTCACCTGTTATCATTACTTACTAGAATAGTAGGTACCTTCTCCGGTTGGGCAGAGGCCTTCCCTACCTGATCTGAAAAAGAAAATGAAGTAGCTCGCTGATTTGAGAAATAATTCCCAGACTTGGGTTTCCAACCAGTATAGAATCCGACAATGGCCCTGTCTTTGCAGCCGCGTTAATTAACAGGTATGTGAAGCTCTAAATATCAGTGGAAATTACATACAGCATATAGGCCCCAGTGTTCTGGAATGGTGGAAAGAAACAACCAAACTCTTGAAGAGACACTTTCAAAATGGATCATAGAGACTGACTGTACATGGATGGGCTTGCTTCCGGCAGACTTACTCATATTACGGGTAACTGCACGTTCCCATAGTTGTTGTCCTTATGAAATTTTCTATGGGAGACCCCCTCCCACAGTGAGGCAGGTGTTAGCAGATTTGCCACAAGTAAGGGGGTGGATTTCACAGCAGATGGAACAATTAGGTAAGGTAATAAATCAGGTAACTAAGTTTGTATAAAAAAAGAATATCATTCCCCCTTGAGGAACAGATTCATGAATTTGTGCTCAGTGATCAGGTGTGGCTCAATGACTGGAAACACAATTCCTTGGCCTGACATCGGAAAGGTCCTTATACTGTTGTTTTAGCCACAATTCTGAAAGAGATGGGAATACCAGACCACCTAACCTGCCTCTTGAGAAATCTGGATGAAGGTCAGGAAGCAACAGTTAGAGTAGGACATGGAACAACAGACTGGTTCCAAAAAGGAAAAGGAGTATGCAAAGGCTGTATATTGTCACCCTGTTTATTTAACTTATATGCAGAGTACATCATGAAAAATGCTGGGATGGAAGATACATGAGCTGGAATCAAGATTGCCGGTAGAAATATCAATAAACTTAGATATGCAGATGACACCACCATTATGGCTGAATGTGAAGAGGAACGGGTATTCGGGGAACTTCTTGAGCTGCAGCAAGGGTGTGAAGGACCCTTTGGAAGTTCCAGAGGTTAGGTGTGGTTAGTCTCGAGATGCCTCAGCGGAAATGGGCCTCATGTCGCCTGGAATGGAGAGGCTCCTGGATATTCCCGAGTTTCAGCAGGTGCTCTCGAGTTACGATGGGGACTTCAGGGACCCGCTCTGGCGGCCGCAGGAAACGCCAGTCATCATGCGTGTTGCTAGGGGGCCTCTCGTGATTCCTCTCCCGTCGATGCCGGGGCCTAAGACCTTGTGTGGAGTCGGGGCCGGAAGCTGAGGATTCCTCTCCAGTGCTGACATGGATTTTGTGGTACTTCTCGAGTCTCCACAAGGGAGTCAGGCCTCGTCTCGAGTGGGGGCATGAGCGTGCCCTTTCCTCCCATGCTGTAGCAGCAGTGTCACGCTTCCACATGCCTGGACCAAGGGATCTGTGGCTTTCCCTCGAGTCTTTCCCACTAGGCTTTCCCACAGGGCTGTCCCACGTGTGACGGTGGTGTGAGTCGATCCTCGGCATGAAGGCCAAGGCAATGCAGGGAAAACAGGTTCCTGTGGAATGGACTGAGACATCTGGGTGAGTCTCGGAATGGTGGCACGACCCTGCAGTTCCTCTCCCCTTTACCTTTGGAGAGCGCCTCCTCTTGAGATGCGATGGGAATGCCGGGAATTCTTTCCCGAACAATCAGGGAAAGGATCGCTCATCTCGAGCTACGAGCCGGAAACGGAGCTCCTCTGGATGTGGCCGGAACACTCGTGCTTCCTCTTGAGTGGAGACGGGTATGTCGGGGAACTTCTCGAGTTGCAGCATGACTGTGAAAGACTCTTTGGAAGTTCCAGAGGTCACGTGTGATTAGCCTCGAGACACCTCAGGGGAAACGGGCCTCATCTCGCCTGGAGGAGAGAACCGCCTGGATTTTACCGAGTTGCGGCAGGTGCTCTCGACTTACGACGGGGACCTCAGGGACCCGCTCTGGTGACCTCAGGAAAGGCCAGTCCCCATGCGAGTTGCTAGAGGGCCTTTCGCTATTCCACTCCCGTCGATGCCAGGGCCTAAGACCTTGTGTGGAGTCGGGGCCGGAATCTGAGGATTCCTCTCCAAGGCTGGCATGCATGTTGGGGTACTTCTGGAGTCTCCCAAGGGGAGTCAGTCCTCGTCTCGAGTGGGGGCATGCACGTGCGCTTTCCTCCCGTGCTGTAGCAGCAGTGTCACGCTTCCCTTCGCGGTGGATCAAGGGACCTGTGGCTTTCCCTCAAGGCTTTCCCACGAGACTTTCCCACAGGGCCCTCCCACGTGCCACCGTGGTGTGAGTCGATCCTTGGCGTGAAAGTCGAAGCAGTGCAGGGAAAACAGGATCCTCTGGAATGGACTGAGATATCTGGGGGACTCTTGGAATGGTGGCACGACCCATGAGTTCTTCTCGCCTTTCCTGTGCAGTGGGCCTCCTAATGAGAAGCTTCGGAAACGTCGGGAATTCTATCCCGAGGAAGCAGGGAAGGATCCCTCATCTTTAGCTTGGAGGCGGAAACGGAGCTCCTCTGGATGTGGCCGGGACCCTCGTGCTTCCTCTGGAGTGGAGACGGGTGTGTCGGGGAACTTCTTGAGTTGCAGCTAAGGTGTGAAGGAACCTTTGGAAGTTCCAGAGGTTAGGTGTGATTAGCCTCGAGACGCCTCAGCGGAAATGGGCCTCATCTCGCCTGGAGGGGAGAACCTCCTGGATTTTCTCGAGTGTGGCAGGTGCTCTAGAATTACGACGGGGACCTCAGGGACCCTCTCCCGGTGTCCTGACGAAAGGCCAGTCCCCATGCGAGTTGTTCGATGGCCTCTCGGGATTCCTTTCCCGTTGATGCCGGGGTCTGAGACCTTGTACGGAGTCGGTGCCGGAACCTGAGGATTCCTCTCCAGTGCTGACATGGATCTTGGGGTACTACTGGAGTCTCCCGAGGGGAGTCAGTCCTCGTCTCGAGTGGGGGCATGCACGTGCGCTTTCCTCCCGAGCTGTAGCAGCAGTGTCATGCTTCCCTTCGCGTGAATCAAGGGATCTGTGGCTTTCCCTCAAGGCTTTCCCACGAGGCTTTCCCACAGGGCTGTCCCACGTACCACCGTGGTGTGAGTTGATCCTCGGCTTGAAAGTCGAGGCAGTGCAGGGAAAACAGGATTTCCTGGAATTGACTGAGACATCTGGGGGACTCTGGGAATGGTGGCATGACAGGGAGTTCCTCTCCCCTTTCCTGTGGAGAGCGACTCCCGAGAATTCTTTCGCGATCACGCTGGGAAAGGATCCCTCCTCTCCAGCTATGAGACGGAAACGGGGTTCCTCTGGATGTGGGCGGGACTCTCGTGCCTCCTCTCGAGTGGAGACGGGTATGTCGGGGAAATTCTTGAGTTGCAGCAAGGGTGTGAAAGACCCTTTGGAATTTCCAGAGGTTAGGTGTGATTAGCCTCGAGACGCCCCAGCGGAAATGGGCCCATCTCTCCTGGAAGGGACAACCACCTGGATTTTCTCAAGTTGCGGCAGGTGCTCTCGACCTTTGACGGGGACCTCAGGGAACCGCTCTGGTGGCCTGAGGAAATGCCAGTCCCCATGCGAGTTTGCACGGTGGCCTCTCAGGATTCCTCTCCCGTCGATGCCGGGGCCTAAGACCTTGTTTGGAGTCGGTGCCAGAACCAGAGGATTCCGCTCCAGTGCTGACATGGATCTTGGGGTACTTCTGGAGTCTCCCCAGGGGAGTCAGTCCTCGTCTCGAGTGGGGGCATGCACGTGTGCTTTCCTCCCGAGCTGTAGCAGCAGTGTCACGCTTCCCTTCGCCTGGATCAAGGGATCTGTAGCTTTCCCTCGAGGCTTTCCCACGAGACTTTCCCACGAGGCTTTCCCACAGGGCTGTCCCACGTGCCACCGTGGTGAAAGTCGACCCTGGGCTTGAAAGTCGAGGCAGTGCAGGGAAAAGAGGTTTCCCTGGAATGGACTGAGACATCTGGGGGACTCTGAGAATGGTGTCACGACCCTGGACTTCCTCTCGCCTTTCCTGTGGAGAGCACCTCCTCTTGAGATGCAACGGGAACACCGGAAATTCTTTCCCCACCACGCAGGGAAAGGATCCCTCCTCTCGAGCTAGGAGGCGGAAACGGGGCTCCTCTGGATGTGGGCGGGACTCTCGTACTTCCTCTCGAGTGTCGACGGGTATGTCGGGGAACTTCTTGAGTTGCAGCAAGGGCTGTGAAGGACCCTTTGGCAGTTCTAGAGGTTAGGTGTGATTAGCCCCGAGATGCCCTCAATGGAAATGGGCCTCATCTCGCCTGGAGGGGAGAAACTCCTGGATATTCTCGAGTTGCGGTAGGTGCTCTCGACTTACGATGGGGACCTCAGGGACCCGCTCTGGTGGCCTCAGGAAATTCCAGTCCCCATGCGAGTTGCTCGGGGACCTCTCCGGATTCCTCTCCCGTCGATGCCGGGGCCTCAGACCATACGTAGAGTCGGTGCCGTAACCTGAGGATTCCTCTCCAGTGCTGACATGGATCTTGGTGTACTGCTGGAGTCTCCCCAGGGGAGTCAGTCCTCGTCTCGGTTGAGGGCATGCACGTGCAGCTTTCCTCCCCAGCTGTAGCAGCAGTGTCGCGCTTCCCTTCGCGTGGATCAAGGTATCTGTGGCTTTACCTCGAGGCTTTCCCACGAGGCTTTCCGACGAGGCTTTGCCACAGGGCTGTCCCACGTGCCACAGTGGTGTGAGTCGATCCTCGGCTTGAAAGTCGAGTCAGTGCAGGGAAACAGGTTTCCCTGGTAATGGACTGAGACATCTGGGGGACTCGGAGAATGGTGGCATGTCCCTGGAGTTCCTCTCGCCTTTCCTGTGGAGAACGCCTCCTCTTGAGATGCGACGGAAACGCCGGGAATTCTTTCCCGACCTCGCAGGGAAAGGATCCCTGCCTCTCGAGCTATGAGGCGGAAACGGGGCTCCTCTGGATGCGGGCGGAACTATCGTGCTTCCACTTGAGTGGAGACGGGTATGTCGGGGAACTTCTTGATTTGCTGCAAGGGTGTGAAGGACCCTTTGGAAGTTCCAGAGTTTAAGTGTGCTTAGCCTTGAGATGTGTCAGCGGAAATAGGCTTCATTTTGCCTGGAGGGGAGGAAGCGCACGTGCATGCCCCCACTCGAGACGAGGACTGACTCCCCTGGGGAGACTCCAGAAGTCCCCCAGAATCCATGTCAGCACTGGAGAGGCATCCTCAGGTTCCGGCACCGACTCCACACAAGATCTTAGGCCCTGGCATCGATGGGAGAGGAATCCCGAGAGGCCCCGAGCAACTCGCATGGGGACTGGCCTTTCCTGAGGCCACCAGAGCGGGTGCCTGAGTTCCCCGTCGTAAGTCGAGAGAACTTGCCCGCAACTCGAGAAAATCCAGGAGGTTCTCCCCTCCAGGCGAGATGGAGGCCCATTTCCGCTGAGGCGTCTCGAGGCTAATCACACCTAACCTATGGAACTTCCGAAAGGGTCCTTCACACCCTTGCCGCAACTCAAGAAGTTCCCCGACATACCCGTCTCCACTCGAGAGGAAGCACGAGAGTCCCGCCCACATCCAGAGGAGCCCCGTTTCCGCCTCCTAGCTCGAGAGGAGGGATCCTTTCCCTGCGTGGTCGGGAAAGAATTCCCAGGCGTTCCCGTCGCATCTCAAGAGGAGGCGCTCTCCACAGGAAAGGCGAGAGGAACTCCAGGGTCGTGCCACCATTCCCAGAGTCCCCAGATGATCTCAGTCCAATTCCAGGGAAAACCTGTTTTCCCTGCACTGCCTCGACTTTCAAGCCGAAGGATCGACTCACACCACGGTGGCACGTGGGACCAGCCCTGTTGGGAAAGCCTCGTGGGAAAGCCTCGGTGGGAAAGCCTCGAGGGAAAGCCACAGATCCCTTGATCCACGCGAAAGGGAAGCGTGACACTAGCTGGCTACAGCTCGGGAGGAAAGCGCACGTGCATGCCCCCACTCGAGACGAGGACTGACTCCCCTGGGGAAGACTCCAGAAGTCCCCCAAGGTCCATGTCAGTCGGGAGAGGAATCCTCAGGTTCCGGCACCGAAATCCCACACAAGGTCTTAGTCCCCGGCATCGACAGGAGAGGAATCCCGAGAGGCCCCCGAGCAACTCGCATGGGGACTGGACTTTCTGAGGCCAACCAGAGCGGGTCCCTGATGTACCCGTCGTAAGTCGAGAGCACCTGCCGCCAACTCGAGAAAATCCAGGAGGTTCTCTCCCTCCATTGCGAGATGAGGCCCATTTCCGCATGAGGCGTCTCGAGGCTAATCACACCTAACCTTCTGGAACTTCCAAAGGGTCCTTCACACCCTTGCCTGGCAACTCAAGAAGTTCCCTCGACATACCCGTCTCCACTCGAGAGGAAGCACGAGATGTCCGCCCACATCCAGAGGAGCCCCGTTTCCGCCTCCTAGCTCGAGAGGAGGGATCCTTTCCCTGCGTGTCGGGAAAGAATTCCGGCGTTCCCGTCGCATCTCAAGAGGAGCGCTCTCCACAGGAAAGGCGAAAGGAACTCCAGGGTCGTGCCACCATTCCCAGAGTCCCCCAGATGTCTCAGTCCATTCCAGGGAAACCTGTTTTCCTCTGCACTGCCTCGACTTTCAAGCCGAGGATCGACTCACACCACGGTGGCACGTTGGACAGCCCTGTGGGAAAGCCTCGTGGGGAAAGCCTCGTGGGAAAGCCTCGAGGGAAAGCCACAGATCCCTTGATCCACGCGAAGGGAAGAGTGACACTGCTGCTACAGCTCGGGAGGAAAGCGCACGTGCATGCCCCCACTCGAGACGAGGACCTGACTCCCCTGGGGAGACTCCAGAAGTCCCCAAGATCCATGTCAGCACTGGAGAGGAATCCTCAGGTTCCGGCACCGACTCCACACAAGGTCTTAGGCCCCACGGCATCGACGGGAGAGGAATCCCGAGAGGCCCCGAGCAACTCGCATGGGGACTGGCCTTTCCTGAGGCCACCAGAGCGGGTCCCTGAGGTCCCCGTCGTAAGTCGAGAGCACCTGCCGCAACTCGAGAAAATCCAGGAGGTTCTCCCCTCCAGGCGAGATGAGGCCCATTTCCGCTGAGGCGTCTCGAGGCTAATCACACCTAACCTCTGGAACTTCCAAAGGGTCCTTCACACCCTTGCTGCAACTCAAGAAGTTCCCCGACATACCCGTCTCCACTCGAGAGGAAGCACGAGAGTCCCGCCCACATCCAGAGGAGCCCCGTTTCCGCCTCCTAGCTCGAGAGGAGGGATCCTTTCCCTGCGTGGTCGGGAAAGAATTCCCGCGATTTCCTGTTGCATCTCAAGAGAGGCGCTCTCCACAGGAAAGGCGAGAGGAACTCCAGGGTCGTGCCACCATTCCCAGAGTCCCCAGATGTCTCAGTCCATTCCAGGGAAACTCTGTTTTCCCTGCACTGCTCGACTTTCAAGCCGAGGATCGACTCACACCACGGTGGCACGTGGCACAGCCCTGTGGGAAAGCCTCGTGGGAAAGCCTCGTGGGAAAGCCTCGAGGGAAAGACCACAGATCCCTTGATCACAGCGAAGGGAAGCGACGACACTGCTGCTACAGCTCGGGAGGAAAGCGCACGTGCATGCCCCCACTCGAGACGAGGACTGACTCCCCTGGGGAGACTCCAGAAGTACCCAAGATCCATGTCATGCACTGGAGAGGAATCCTCAGGTTCCGGCACCGACATCCACACAAGTCTTAGGCCCCAGGCATCGACGGAGAGGAATCCGAGAGGCCCCCGAGCAACTCGCATGGGGACTGGCCTTTCCTGAGGCCACCAGAGCGGGTCCTGAGGTCCCCGTCGTAAGTCGAGAGCACCTGCCGCAACTCCGAAAATCCAGGAGGTTCTCCCTCCAGGCGAGATGAGGCCCATTTCCGCTGAGGCCTCTCGAGGCTAATCACACCTAACCTCTGGAACTTCCAAAGGGTCCTTCACACCCTTGCTGCAACTCAAGAAGTTCCCCGACATACCCGTCTCCACTCGAGAGGAAGTCACGAGAGTCCGCCCACATCCAGAGGAGCCCGTTTCCGCCTCCTAGCTCGAGAGGAGGGATCCTTTCCCTGCGTGGTCGGGAAAGAATTCCCGGCGTTCCCGTCGCATCTCAAGAGGAGGCGCTCTCCACAGGAAAGGCGAGAGGAACTCCAGGGTCGTGCCACCATTCCCAGAGTCCCCCAGATGTCTCAGTCCATTCCAGGGAAAACTGTTTTCCCTGCACTGCCTCGACTTTCAAGCCGAGGATCGACTCACACCACGTGGCACGTGGGACAGCCCTGTGGGGTGTGGAAAGCCTCGTGGAAAGCCTCGTGGGAAAGCCTCGAGGGAAAGCCCACTAGATCCTTGATCCACGCGAAGGGAAGCTGACACTGGCTGCTACAGCTCGTGGAGGAAAGCGCACGTGCATGCCCCACTCGAGACGTAGGACTGACTCCCCTGGGGAGACTCCAGTAAGTACCCCAAGATCCATGTCAGCACTGGAGAGGAATCCTCAGGTTCCAGGCACCGACTCCAACACAAGGTCTTAGGCCCCGGCATCGACGGGAGAGGAATCCCGAGAGGCCCCCGAGCAACTCGGCATGGGACTGGCCTTTCCTGAGGCCACCAGAGCGGGTCCCTGAGGTCCCGTCGTAAGTCGAGAGCACCTGCCGCACCTGAGAAAATCCAGGAGGTTCTCCCCTCCAGGCGAGATGAGGCCCATTTCCGCTGAGGCGTCTCGAGGCTAATCACACCTAACCTCTGGAACTTCCAAAGGGTCCTTCACACCCTTGCTGCAACTCAAGAAGTTCCCCGACATACCCGTCTCCACTCGAGAGGAAGCACGAGAGTCCGCCCACATCCAGAGGAGTCCCCGTTTCCGCCTCCTAGCTCGAGAGGAGGATCCTTTCCCTGCGTGGTCGGGAAAGATTTCCCGGCGTTCTCCGTCGCATCTCAAGAGGAGGCGCTCTCCACAGGAAATGGCGAAGAGGAACTCCAGGGTCCTGGCCACCATTCCCAGAGTCCCCCAGATGTCTCAGTCCATTCCAGGGAAACCTGTTTTCCCTGCACTGCCTCTGACTTTCAAGCCGAGGATCGACTCACACCACGGTGGCACGTGGGACAGCCCTGTGGGAAAGCCTCGTGGAAAGCTCGTGGGAAAGCCTCGAGGGAAAGCACAGATCCCTTGATCCACGCGAAGGGAAGCGTGACACTGCTGCTACAGCTCGGGAGGAAAGCGCACGTGCATTCCCCCACTCGAGACGAGGACTGACTCCCTGGGAGACTCCAGAAGTACCCCCAAGATCCATGTCTGCACTGGAGAGGAATCCTCAGGTTCGCACACCCACTCCACACACATCTTAGGCCCCGCATCGACGGGAGAGGAATCCCGAGAGGCCCCAGCAACTCGCATGGGGACTGGCCTTTCTGAGGCCACCAAGCGGGTCCTGAGGTCCCGTCGTAAGTCGAGAGCACCTGCCCAACTCGAGAAAATCCAGGAGGTTCTCCCCTCCAGGCGAGATGAGGCCCATTTCCGCTGAGGCGTCTCGAGGCTAATCACACCTAACTTCTGGAACTTCAAAGGGTCCTTCACACCCTTGCTGCAACTCAAGAAGTTCCCCGACATACACGTCTCCACTCGAGAGGAAGCACGAGTCCGCCACATCCAGAGGAGCCCCCGTTTCCCCGCCTCCTAGCTCGAGAGGAGGGATCCTTTCCCTGCGTGGTCGGGAAAGAATTTCCGGCATTTCCGTCGCATCTCAAGAGGAGGCTCTCTCACAGGAAAGGCCCGTCGCATCTCAAGAGGAGGCGCTCTCCACAG
>NW_017215746.1:0-13679 GCF_001704415.2 Capra hircus
CCATGGTCGTGCCACCAATTCCCAGAGTCCCCCAGATGTCTCAGTCCATTCCAGGGAGACCTGTTTTCCCTGCACTGCCTCGACCTTTCAAGCCGAGGATCGACTAACACCACGGTGGCACGTGGGACAGCCCTGTGGAAAGCCTCGTGGGAAAGCCTCGAGGGAAGCCACAGATCCCTTGATCCACGCGAAGGGAATCGTGACTCTGCTGCTACAGCTCGAGAGAAACCGCACGTTCATGCCCCGACTCGAGACGAGGACTGACTCCCCTGGGGAGACTCCAAAAGTACCCAAGATCCATGTCAGCACTGGAGAGAATCCTCAGGTTCCGGCACCTGCTGGGAGCCAGTGTGAGGAATCCTGCCCATGACAAGGTCATGAGGAAGGAAGCTGACATATGCAAGGCGTGCTCAGACTTCAGGGAACCCTCTGCAAAATTCCTAAGCACGTACCCCAACTAAAATCTGCCGGCTTTTGTGCTCTGTTTTTCCACTCTTCTGACATTATCTGGAAAAAGTCAATTTCAGGGCTTTAGTCTTCTGCATTTGAAAGAGTGTTTCAATCCAAAAACCCTCCGATGGCTTTCTAGCCTGCCTGCAGACTCGTACAGCTGCGCATGTGATTGTTTGAGGCCTCCTGACCACAGGAGGCACAGGAAGCTTAAAACATCCTAGGAATGTAGGAGCTTCCGAGGAGTCAAAATCTTTAGAATAGGACTGATTAATGGTTCATTTTTTGGGTCAATGCTTGCTGCCAAATTTTCATATCCTTTATTTTTAGATATAGTTGGTATATAGAAAAACAAGTAGTAGACCTGGTATTAGCAACATTAGATCTTTGAGTTAAGTACTTCTTTGTTATATCCCACTCCACCTTTGTTCTATAGAGATGTAACTTTAATGCTTTAAGGAGATGCAGATTAAAAAAAAAAAACACTTCAGGGGAAACAAAATTAACATTCATTAAGGAAGAGAGCCAAAAAGTGTTAACAAGCCTCTTGGCCAAAGATAATGTAAATCACCTGAGAACTTTTGTATACAAAATGATATACGGAAAGAATCTGGGTTGCGAACGCTACATAATTTTGTGTTACCATTGATCTCCGTGTTTTATCAAAAGTATAAAAGGCCTTCTGAACAATAAAGGATGGGGGCCAGTTTCTCGAACTAGTCTCTCGGCCTGGTTCTTGGGACTCTGGCTCCCCCATGTCTCTCTCTCTCTCTTCTTCTCTCCCCTTCCCTCTCTCTGCTTTACTTTAACTTCAGGCTGAATCTCCATCTGGGGCGCGGAGGCTCGCCAGGTCTACTTACTTGCCCGGCTGTTAAGACCCGCACGAAAGGGAGCTTAAGGCGAGGCACCCTTAGATATTCAAGCGGCGCCGGTGGCCCAACGTAGATGGTGCAAATTCCTTGTCTGGAATTTTATTGGCCTTCCGCGTAAACCAAGCTATTCAGCCCTCTTCCTCCACTTAATCTTCTTACTACACTATAGTTTCTTAATCTAATCTTACATTAATAAACAAACAAGTCTTTCCACGCCAACGCCGTCCACCCTTCGAATTCCCTGGATCCACCGGGGCTGGACCCCGGCAAGTGGTGCCCGGAACAGGCTATTCGAAGGTAGGTTCCTCGGAGCAAAAGCTCCCCCCGGAGCACTCTCTGTTGCTCCCCCCGGAGCACTCTCTGTGCTCCCCCGGAGTGACTTAATCACTCCCCCCGGAGTACTTTCGGGTACTCCCCCAGTGTTGAGTGTTCGGGACGGCTAGGACCCCACTCAGGGTGCCGCGGACCCCCTGTAGGATAGACAGGGTGAGGACGAGTGGGAAGTGTTCAAGGGTTTAAGAGAAACCTGGTGCTCTAGAGGTTGAAAAAAACCTGCTATCTTAGGGTTTAAAACAAAACCCCCTTGGCTAAGGTAAAACCTTTTTGTCAAGGCAGACTTTTCTATAACTCTTAATTTTCTGACACGGGTAACAATGACTCAAAACAATGACACCTCTTTATACAAGTAATTTTGTAACTGTTAAACAAAAAAGACAAATTAAAGATTAAAAGGCTCGTGTTACGAGACCAATGTCCTTGGTTTCCAGAAAAGAGATTTAGATACTTGGATAAAGGTAATAAAACAGCTAAAAACTAATTATACTTTGCATGGGCCTGTAAATGCTTTTGCTCTGTAAAATATTATTACAAATGTTCTGGACCCCCGTCATGAGGCTGTTAGTTAGATAGCCTATGGGAGAGACTATAGCAGTGGATCGTAGTGGGTCTCCACCTATTACGCAGATCATATTTTCTGCCATTGGCAAACAAAAGGAGAGAGACTGTACTCTTCCTCCCGAGGAAGGAGGGTGCTTATAGGACGCAGCGGCCGAGCGCCCTGGAGAGCCCCCTCCCCCTCTACACAAACCAAACCTTTAAAAGAGTTGTCTTATTTAAGGCGACCACTGCAACCTCTGCTTGCGCCTCCCCAGGGCTTAAGAACTCCCCACTTTATATCCAAAGCCTCCCAGAACATTGCTTAAGTTTGAAAACGATAGTGACAATATTTTTGAGCAAAAGAGCTTTTAAAACAGAGCTTGCTCCTTGCATAAAATCCCCTCAGGAGGGGCCTCACCCAACAAAAAAAAAGAAAAAGGAAGAAAAACAGGAAAAAAAAAGAAAATATTCGTAATAAAAAGGACTTTAACAAATGCAAAATGTTTCTCTTGAGGCCAAATAGAACATTTTTTTGCCAAAATGTCTTGCTAAACAGAGATAACAAGCCGTACCAAACAACCCAGGTAGCTCAGGCCTGGACCTCAGTTCCACCACCTTAATAATAATAGCTCCTGACTCAGATTCCAGTGGCTAGTCCCCTGCCTGAGGACATTGTAAGACTTGTGCTGGGGCATAGCTTGCTTTCTTTTCAAAAAATTTCGGTAGTGTCTTGTGTAGTAAATTCTGATTATACTAAAAAAATTGAAGTTTTGATATGGCCACCTGCTAAAACTGTGCAATTAAAATTAAAAAATAGCACAGCTTTTGCTTTTACCTTATTACCAGACAGAAAAACCAGACAAAAAAAGCCCCAGAGGATCTAGATCTAGCTTTTTGGGTGCAAAAAATTGCAGCTTCTAGGCCTTTAAAAGATTTTTTAAAGATATAAAATGTCATGGCTGTTAGACAATAGACAAGACGTTTCTTACATTGCTGAGAGACTAGCGCAGCTCCTGGACAACATATACTACTGAAAAGGAGTTGGTGGGATTAGAAAAGGTGGTATGCAGGATAAAAATGCTATAGAGTAAGAGGTGAGAGAGAGTTTAAAACCTTGGTGAATAGTGAGCCCCGTTGCTGAAGTATTCAAGCAAAGATTAAATGGTTACTGTCATCTAAAAGGCTATAGACCAGATTTGGGTTATAAAAAATCATTAAAAAAGCTTTTCTTGCTTCTTATATTTGGGTCTGCCAAAAGTTTAAAACTGATAATGTCCTTTAAAGCTGCTGAGAGATTGTTTACTAACTTTAAATGATTTCCAAAAATTATTAGGTGATATTAATTGGATATGCCACATTTAAAACTGACTTTTGTAGATTTAAAGCCTTTTGTTTGATTGCTGAAAAATACAATCCTAATCCCAGTTCTAAGAAAAAGTTGATACTGTGACACAGTTGCTTTCGTTAAAGTGAATGAGCTTTAAATGATCAGTTAATTAAGATTATATGCCAAAAAAGGAGATTAAATTATTCTGCCACAAAATGTATACCTACAGGATGCTTGTGACAAGAAGGCCCATTGTTCCATCTAATGACCCCCCCAAAAATAGTTTTATCTTATCCAACTGGTGGAAACAATGGCCTCTGCTAAGAAAAAATTACTGACATATTAATTTAAAAGATTAATTCAAGCATACTGATTTATTAAATTGTTCAGTAAAGAGCCATCAAAAATTGTAATTCCATATAACAAAAAACAACTTGATGCTTTTCAAATGTTTGCTGATTGGCAGATTGCTATAGGAAATTCTTGTGATCAGATCTTGCATCATTTACCCTCACGTGCTTTGTTAATTCAAAAATTAAAAAGGAGAAATTAAGTATAGTTTTCCCCCATCAGATTTTACAACATGTTTCTTTGTAATAAGTTAAATGCTGATTCGTTTGGAACAGTAAATAAAAAGCCATTGGTAAAGCAAAAAGATCTCCAGATAACAAAAAGATCCCGACCAAATTTGCTGCGGTCGAGGAAGTGTTTATATTTTTTCCACAGGTGCAGATTCGTCAATTTGGATCCCGGACAGACTGATTCGCCACAAAAGAAAAAGGAACTTCTCTGCCGCCACCGCCGGGAAACAGCCGTGCACAAAAAGCTGCGGCGGGGCCAGCCTGACTGACGGAACCCAGTGCACCGACTCGCAGCCCGTTACAGCGCCAGTGTCAGAGGGCGGGTGAAGGCCGCTGCTCCCACCGGCAGAAGAGGCAAAAGAAACATCAAGATCCCGCGGGACTAACAGCTGCTGCAGCGCAAACTCCAACCAGAAATGACTCTATTTACTCTATTTTGGCTTGTCTATCCTCTCCTTATGTTCTTCTTTTCACCAATGATTCCAGAAAACTTAACGTACCTAATGTAGCAACTTGTGAACCATGGATGTTTTCATCTTGTTTAACTCCTCAAAGTAATGTCTGCTCTTTTGTGGTTTTAAAGATGTCCTGTAACTGTAACAACTTATTGATATGATAATTATGTTCTTGCTGTGTTACAATAACTGTTATTGTTACTATGGCAGCGGTCATTGACTCAACAAGTGTAAATGCCCAATATGTTAAAAATCAAGTTTTAGGTGTTTTGGAACAGCTCAGATATTAGTTTAGACTTAGGGAAACTGCATAACCAGATTCAGACCTTGGAACACTCCCGATTAGATTTTACCACCGCAGGAGAAGCCAATGACTTTTTCCACACTTTCTCTAACTTCATTTCTGGAAAGACTATTCTGTCTACTCTTTATAATCTTGCTCCTCGTAATCATTCTTCCCTGTATTGTCTAGATTCTTCGGCAGAGCATTCGGAATCTCGCGACCGAACTGCACCTGATTTTAAACAAAATAATTAATTATTTAAAATAAAAAAGGGTGAGATGCTGGGAGCCAGTGTGAGGAATCCCGCCCGTGACAAGGTCATGAGGAAGGAAGCTGACATACGCAAGGCGTGCTCAGACTTCAGGGACCCCTCTGCAAATTCCTAAGCACGTACCCCAACAAAAATCTGCCGGCTTTTTGCTCTGCTTTTCCACTCTTCTGACATTTTCTGGAAAAAGTCAAATCAGGGCTTTAGTCTTCTGCATTTGAAAGAGTGTTTCAATCCAAAAACCCTCCGATGGCTTTCTAGCCTGCCTGCAGGACTCGTACAGCTGCGCATGTGATTGTTTGAGGCCTCCTTACCGCAGGAGGCACAGGAAGCTTAAAACATCCTAGGAATGTAGGAGCTTCCAAGGAGTCAAAATCTTTAGAAAAGGACTGATTAAAGGTTTCATTTTTTGGGTCAATACTTGCTGGGAGATATAGAAAACAAGTAGTAGACCTGGTATTAGCAACATTAGATCTTTGAGTTAAGTACCTTCTTTGTTATATCCCACTCCACCTTTGTTCTATAGAGATGTAACTTTAATGCTTTAAGGAGATGCAGATTAAAAAAAAAACACTTCAGGGGAAACAAAATTAACATTCATTAAGGAAGAGAGCCAAAAAGTGTTAACAAGCCTCTTGGCCAAAAGATAATGTAAATCACCTGAGACCTTTTGTATACAAACTGATATACGGAAAGAATCTGGGTTGTGAACGCTACATAATTTGTGTTACCCATTGACCGTGTTTTATCAAAAGTATAAAAGGCCTTCTGAACAATAAAGGATGGGGGCCAGTTTCTCGAACTAGTCTCTCGGCCTGGTTTCTTGGGACTCTGGCTCCCCCCATGTCTCTCTCTCTCTTCTTCTCTCCCCTTCCCTCTCTCTGCTGTTTACTTTAACTTCAGGCTGAATCTCCATCTGGGGGCGCGGAGGCTCGCCAGGTCTACTTACTTGCCCCGGCTGTTAAGACCCGCACGAAAGGGAGCTTAAGGCGAGGCACCCTTAGATATTCAAGCGCCGGTGGCCCAACGTAGATGGTGCAAATTCCTTGTCTGGAATTTTATTGGCCTTCCGCGTAAACCAAGCTATTCAGCCCTCTTCCTCCACTTAACTTACTACACTATAGTTTCTTAATCTAATCTTACATTAATAAACAAACAAGTCTTTCCACGCCAACGCCGTCCACCTTCGAATTCCCTGGATCCACCGGGGCTGGACCCCGGCAGGCACCGACTCCACACAAGGTCTTAGGCCCTGGCATCGACGGGAGAGGAATCCCGAGAGGCCCCGAGCAACTCGCAAGGGGACTGGCCTTTCCTGAGGCCACCGGTCCAGCGGTCCCCGTCGTAAGGCGAGAGCACGTACCGCAACTCGAAAAAATCCAGGAGATTCTCCCCTCCAGGGAGATGAGGCCCATTTCTGCTTAGGCAATAGGGGTAATCACACTAAACTCTGGAATTTCCTAAGGGTCCTTCACACCCTTGCTGCAACTCAAGAAGTTCCCCGACATACCCGTCTCCACTCAAGAGGAACACGAGAGTCCCGCCCACTTCCAGAGGGCCCGTTTCCGCCTCCTAGCTCGAGAGGAGGGGATCCTTTCCCTGCGTGGTCGGGAAAGAATTCCTAGCGTTCCTGTCGCATCTCAAGAGGAGGCGCTCTCCACAGGAAGGTGAGAGGAACTCCAGGATCAGGCCCCATTCCCAGAGTCCCCAGATTTCTCAGTCATTCCAGGAAACCTGTTTTCCCTGCACTGCTTCGACTTTCAAGTCGAGGATCAACTCACACCACGGTGGCACGTGAGACAGCCCTGTGGGGAAGCCTCGTGGGAAAGCCTTGTGGGAAAGCCTCGAGGGAAAGCCACAGATCCCTTGATCCACGCGAAGGGAAGCTTGACACTGCTACTACAGCTCGGGAGGAAAGCGCACGTGCATCGCCCCACTCGAGACGAGGACTGACTCCACTGGGGAGACTCAGAAGTACCCCAAGATCCATGTCAGCACTGGAGAAGAATCCTTAGGTTCCGGCACCGACTCAACACAAAGTCCTAGGCCCGGCATCGACGGGAGAGGAATCCCGAGAGGCCCTGAGCAACTCGCATGGGGACTGGCCTTTCCTGAGGCCACCAGAGCGGGTCCCTGAGGTCCCTGTCGTAAGTCAAGAGCACCCGCCGCAACTCGAGAAAATCCAGGAGGTTCTCCCCTCCAGGCGAGATGAGAGCCATTTCCGCTGAGGCGTCTCGAGGCTAATCACACCTAAACTCTGGAACTTCCAAAGGGTCCTTCACACCCTTGCTGCAACTCAAGAAATTCCCCGACATACCCGTCTCCACCAAGAGGAAGCACGAGAGCCCACATCCAGAGGAGCCCCCTTCTGCCTCCTAGCTCGAGGGGAAGGATCCATTCCCTGTGTGCTCGGAAAAAATTCCGGCATTCGCCTCGCATCTCAAGAGGCGGCTCTCCAAAAGTAAGGCAAGCCGAACTCCAGGTCGTGCCACCATTACCAGAGTCCTCCAGATGTCTCAGTCCATTCCAGGGAAACCTGTTTCCCTGCACTGCTTCGTTTTCAAGCCGAGGATCGACTCACACCACGGTGGCACGTGGGACAGCCCTGTGGGAAAGCCTCATGGGAAAAACCTCTGGAAAGCCTCGAGGGAAAGCCACAGATCCCTTGATCCACGCGAAGGTTATCGTGACACTGCTGCTACAGCTCGGGAGGAAAGAGCACGTGCATGCCCCCACTTGAGACTCGGACTGACTCCCCTGGGGAGACTGCAGAAGTACCCCAAGATCCATGTCAGCGCTGGAGAGGAATCCTCAGGTTTCGGAACCGACTCCACACAAGGTCTTAGGCCCTGGCATCGACGGGAGAGGAATCCCGCGAGGCTCCCGAGCAACTCGCAAGGGGACCTTTCCTGAGGCGACCAGAGCGGGTCCCTGAGGTCCCTGTCGTAAGTCAAGAGCACCTGCCACAACTCGAGAAAATCCAGGAGGTTCTCCCCTCCAGGCGAGTTGAGAGCCATTTCCGCTGAGGCGTCTCGAGGCTAATCACACCTAACTCTGGAACTTCCAAAGGGTCCTTCACACCCTTGCTGCAACTCAAGAAATTCCCCGACATACCCGTCTCCACTCGAGAGGAAGCACGAGAGTCCCGCCCACATCCAGAGGAGCCCCGTTTCCGCCTCCTAGCTCGAGAGGAGGTATCCTTTCCCTGCGTGGTCGGGAAAGAATTCCCGGCGTTCCCGTCGCATCTCAAGTGGAGGCGCTCTCCACAGGAAAGGCGAGAGGAACTCCAGGGTCGTGCCACATTCCCAGAGTCCCCCAGATGTCTCAGTCCATTCCAGGGAAACCTGTTTCCCTGCACTGCCTCGACTTTCAAGCCGAGGATCGACTCACACCACGGTGGCACGTGGGACAGCCCTGTGGGAAAGCCTCGTGGGAAAGCTCGGGGAAAGCCTCGAGGGAAAGCCCCTGATCCCTTGATCCACGCGAAGGGAAACGTGACACTGCTGCTACAGCTCGGGAGGAAAGCGCACGTGCATGCCCCCTCGAGACGAGGACTGACTCCCCTGGGGAGACTTCAGAAGTACCCCAAGATCCATGTCAGCACTGGAGAGAAATCCTCAGGTTCCGGCACTGACTCCACACAAGGTTTTAGGCCCCAGCATCGACGGGAGAGAAACCCGAGAGGCCCCGAGAGGCCCCCGAGCAACTCGAAAGGGGACTGGCCTTTCCTGAGGCACCAGAGCGGGTCGCTGAGGTCCCCGTCGTAAGTCGAGAGCACCTGCCGCAACTCGAGAAAATCCAGGAGGTTCTCCCGTCCAGGCGAGATGAGGCCCATTTCCGCTGAGGCGTCTCGAGGCTAATCACACCTAACCTCTGGAACTTCCAAAGGGTCCTTCACACCCTTGCTGCAACTCAAGAAGTTCCCCGACATACCCGACTCCACTCGAGAGGAAGCACGAGTGTCCCGCCCACATCCAGAGGAGCCCCGTTTCCGCCTCCTAGCTCGAGAGGAGGGATCCTTTCCCTGCGTGGTCGGGAAAGAATTCCCGGCGTTCCCGTCGCATCTCAAGTGGAGGCGCTCTTCACAGGAAAGGCGAGAGGAACTCCAGTGTCGTTCCACATTCCCAGAGTCCCCCAGATCTCAGTCCATTCCAGGGAAACCTGTTTTCCCTGCACTGCCTCGACTTTCAAGCCGAGGATCGACTCACACCACGATGGCACGTGGGACAGCCTGTGGGAAAGCCTCGAGGGAAAGCCCCTGATCCCTTGATGCTCGCGAAGGGAAGGGTGACACTGCTGCTACAGCTCGGGAGGAAAGCGCACGTGCATGCCCCCACTCGAGACGAGGACTGACTCCCCTGGGGAGACTCCAGAAGTACCCCAAGATCCATATCAGCACTGGATTGGAATCCTCGGTTTCCGGCACCGATTCCACACAAGACCTTAGGCCCGGGCATCGACGGGAGAGGAATCCTGAGAGGCCCCCAAGCAACTCGAATGGGGACTGGCCTTTCCTCAATCCACTAGAGCTGGTCCCTGAGGTCCCCTTCGTAAGTCGAGAGCACCTGCCGCAACTCGAGAAAATCCAGGAGGTTCTCCCATCCAGGCGAGATGAGGCCCATTTTCGCTGAGGCGTCTCGAGGCTAATCACACCTACCTCTGGAACTTACAAAGGGTCCTTCACACCCTTGCTGCAACTCAAGAAGTTCCGCGACATAACCGTCTCCACTCGAGTGGAAGCACGATAGTCCCGCCCACATCCAGAGGAGCCCCGTTTCCGCCTCCTAGCTCGAGAGGAGGGATCCTTTCCCTGCGTGGTCGGGAAAGAATTCTCGGCATTTCCGTCGCATCTCAAGAGGAGGCGCTCTCCACAGGAAAGGCGAGAGGAACTCCAGGGTCGTGCCACCAATCCCAGAGTCCTCGAGATGTCTCAGTCCATTCCAGGGAAAACTTGTTTTCCCAGCACTGCGTTGACTTTCAAGCCGAGGATCGACTCACACCACGGTGGCACGTGGACAGCCCTGTGGGAAAGTCTTGTGGGAAAGCCTCGTGGGAAAACCTCGTGGAAAGCCTCGTGGAAAGCCTCGAGAGAAAGCCACAGATCCCTTGATCCACGCGAAGGGAAGCGTGACACTGCTGCTACAGCTCGGGAGGAAAGCGCACGTGCATGCCCCCCTCGAGACGAGGACTGACTCCCCTGGGGAGACTCCAGAAGCACCCCAAGATCCATGTCAGCACTGGAGAGGAATCCTCAGGTTCCGGCACCGACTCCACACAAGATCATAGGTCCCGGAATTGACGGGGAGAGGAATCCTGAGAGGCCCCCGAGCAACTCGCATGGGGACTGTCCTTTCCTGAGGCCACCAGAGCGGGTCCCTGAGGTCCCCGTCCTAAGTCGAGAGCACCTGTCACAACTCCCAGAAAATACAGGAGGTTCTCCTCTACAGAGCGAGATGAGGCCCATTTCCGCTGAGGCTCTCCAGGTAATCACTTCTGACATCTGGAACTTCCAAAGGTCCTTCACACCCTTGCTGCAACTCAAGAAGTTCCCCGACATACCCGTCTCCACTTGAGAGGAAGCACGAGAGTCCGGCCACATCCAGAGGAGCCCCGATTCCGTCTCCTACGCGAGAGGTGGGATCCTTTCCCTGCGTGGTCGGGAAAGAATTCCCGGCGTTCCGGCGCATCTCAAGAGGAGGCGATCTCCACAGGAAAGGCGAGAGGAACTCCAGGTCGTGCCACCATTCCAGAGTCAACAAATGTCTCCGTCCATTCCAGGGAAACCTGTTTACCCTGCACTGCCTCGACTTTCAAACCGAGGATCGACTCACACCACGGTGGCACGTGGGACAGCCCTGTGGGAAAGCCTCGGGAAAGCCTCGTGGGAAAGCCTCGGAGGGAAAGGCACAGATCGCTTGATCCACGCGAAGGGAAGGGTGACACTGCTGCTACAGCTCGGGAGGAAAGCGCACGTGCGTTGCCCCCACTCGAGACGAGGACTGACTCCCCTGGGGAGACACCAGAAGTACCCCAAGATCCACGTAAGCACTGGAGAGGAATCCTCAGGTTCCAGCACCCACTCCACACAATATCTTAGGCCCCTGCATCGACGGAGAAGAATCCGAGAGCCGCCCCGAGCATCTCGCATGGGGACTGGCCTTTCCTGAGGCCACCAGAGCGGGTCCCTGAGGTCCCCGTCGTAAGTCGAGAGCACCTGCCGGCAACTCGAGAAAATACAGGAGGTTCTCCCCTCCAGGCGAGATGAGGCCCATTTCCGCTGAGGCGTCTCGAGGTTAATCAGTTCTAACATCTGGAACTTCCAAAGGGTCCTTCACACCCTTGCTGCAACTCAAGAAGTTCCCCGACATAAACCGTCTCCACTTGAGAGGAAGCACGAGAGTCCCGGCCACATCCAGAGGAGCCCTGTTTCCGCCTTCCTAGCTTGAGAGGAGGGATCCTTTCCCTGCGTGGTCGGGAAAGAATTCCCGGCGTTCCCGTCGCATCTCAAGAGGAGGCGCTCTCCACAGGAAAGGCGAGAGGAACTCCAGGATCGTGCAACATTCCCAGAGTCCCCCGATGTCTCAGTTCATTCCAGGGAAACCCTGTTTTCTCAGCACTGCGTCGACTTTCAAGCCGAGGATCGACTCACACCACGGTGGCACGTGGGACAGCCCTGTGGGAAAGCCTCGTGGGAAAGCCTCGATGGAAAGCATCGAGGGAAAGCCCCTGATCCCCTTGGTCCACGCGAAGAGAAGCGTGACATTGCTGCTACAGCTCAGGAGGAAAGCGCACGTGCTTGCCCCCACTCGAGACGAGGACTGACTCCACTGGGGCGACTCCAGAAGTACCCCCAGATTCATGTCCAGCACTGGAAGGAATCCTAAGGTTCCGGCACCGGCTCCACACAAGATCTTAGGCCCCGGCATAGACGGAGAGGAATCCCGAGAGGCCCCCGAGCAACTCCCATGGGGACTGGCCTTTCCTGAGGCCACCAGAGCGGGTCCCTGAGGTCCCCGTCGTAAGTCGAGAGCACCTGCCGCAACTCGAGAACATCCAGGAGGTTCTCCCCTCCAGGAGAGATGAGGCCCATTTCAGCTGAGGCAACTAGGGGGTAATAACACTTTAACTCTGGAACTTTCCAAAGGGTCTTTCACACCCTTGCTTCAACTTAAGAAGTTCCCCGACATAACCGTCTCCACTCGAGAGGAAGCACGAGAGTCCCGCCGACATCCAGAGGAGGCCCCGTTTCCGCCTCCTAGATCCAGAGGAGGGATCCTTTCCCTGCGTGGTCGGGAGAGAATTCCCGGCATTTCCCGTCGCATCTCCAAGAGGAGGCGCTCTCCACAGGAAAGGCGAGAGGAACTCCCGCGGTTCGTGCCACCAATCCCAGAGTCCTCCAGATGTCTCCAGTCCATTCCAGGGAAACCTGTTTTCCCAGCACTGCGTCGACTTTCAGGCCGAGGATCGACTCACACCAAGGTGGCAAGTGGGACAGCCCTGTGGGAAAGCCTCGAGGGAAAGGCTCGTGGAAAGCCTCGTGGGAAAGCTCGTGGGAAAGCCTCGAGGGAAAGGCACAGATCCCTTGATCCACGCGAAGGGAAGGATGACACTGCTCCTACACCTCGGGAGGAAAGCGCACGTGCATGCCCCACTCGAGACCAGGACTGACTCCCCAGGGAAGACTTCAGAAGTACCCCAAGATCCATGTCAGCACTGGAGAGGAATCCTCAGGTTCCGGCACCCACTCCACACAAGATCTTAGGCCCCGGCATCGAAGCGAGAGGAATCCCGAGAGGCCCCCGAGCAACTCGCATGGGGACTGGGCTTTCCTGAGGCCACTAGAGCGGTCCCTGAGGTCCCCGTCGTAATTCGAGAGCACCTGCCGCAACTCGAGAAAATACAGGAGGTTCTCCTCTCCAGGCGAGATGAGGCCCATTTCCGCTGAGGCGTCTCGAGGCTAATCAATTCTAAAATCTGGAACTTCCAAAGGGTCCTTCACACCCTTGCTGCAACTCAAGAAGTTCCCGACATAACCGTCTCCACTTGAGAGGAAGCACGAGAGTCCCGGCCACATCCAGAGGAGCCCCGTTTCCGTCTCATAGCTCGAGAGGAGGATCCTTTCCCTGCGTGGTCGGGAAAGAATTCCCGCCGTTCCCGTCGCATCTCAAGAGGAGGCGATCTCCACAGGAATGAGGAGAGGAACTCCAGATTCGTGCCACCATTCCAAGAGTCAACCAGATGTCTCCGTCCATTCCAGGGAAACCTTTTTCCCTGCACTGCCTCGACTTTCAAGCCGAGGATCGACTCAAACCACGGTGGCACGTGGGACAGCCCTATGGGAAAGCGTCGTGGGAAAGCCTCGTGGGAAAGCCTCGAGGGAAAGGCACAGATCCCTTGATCCACGCGAAGGGAAGGTGACACTGCTGCTACAGCACTGGAGGAAAGCGCACGTACTTGCCCCACTCGAGACGAGGACTGACTCCCTGGGGAGACTCCAGAAGTACCCAAGATCCATGTCAGCACATCCTCAGTGGAGTCCTCAGGTTCCTGCACCGGATCCACACAAG
>NW_017215747.1:0-23765 GCF_001704415.2 Capra hircus
GAGCACTTTTACTTCTACTGGACTGAAGGAGTAGAAATTTTGCTTTTTCAGCTCAACAAGATTCCACCACCTTAGTTTGAATCAATTGGATATTTGAGAGGGTCTAAGAGGGTACGCATCTCTGCTCCCCGCTAATTTGTTCCTGTAACTCTCTCAGCTCTGATGTTGTAAAAAAAAAAAAAGTCCCACTATTTAAAAAGTACTCCTCAGTTTTCCAAATGTCTCAAGATTTACACATGGACTAAGTGATAGATGGTATTTATGAATTGTTCATTATTTTCTTAACTGTAATAATAGCACTGTGGTCATATAAGGAAAATATTTTCCTTCCTTCTGTCCTTCCTTTTGAGAAGCATATTAAAAGTAAAAAAGGACATAATAACTGAGATTTGCTTTACAGAAAACTTGAACCCCCTCAAAAAAAGTGTGAAGCATACCTGATAAAACAAGAATGGCAAGGCATTGGTTGTTGGATCTGGATAAGTCTGGAGTGGTTACCTGTAGTGTCTGGTTTTATGTAATTTGGAAATTTTCCCAACAACAAAACACGTCTTGTCGGGAACTTCCCTGGCAGTCCAGTGGTTAAGACCTTGCGCTTCCTATGTCCTGGCTATTATAAACAGTGCTGCGATGAACATTGGGGTACATGTGTCTCTTTCAATTTCTGGTTTCCTCCGTGTGTATGCCCAGAAGTGGCGATTGCTCGGGTCATAAGGTAGTTCTATTTTGCAATTTTTTAAGGAATCTCCACACTGTTCTCCATAGTGGCTGTACTAGTTTGCATTCCACCAACAGTGTAGGAGGGTTCCCTTTTCTCCACACCCTCTCCAGCATTTATTGCTTGCAGATTTTTGGATCGCAGCCATTCTGACTGGTGTGAAGTGGTACCTCATTGTGGTTTTGATTTGCATTTCGGACTTTTTGGACTCAGAGGGAGAGGGAGAGGGTGGGATGATTGGGAGAATGGGAATTCTAACATATATACTGTCATGTAAGAATTGAATCGCCAGTCCATGTCTGACGTAGGGTGCAGCTTGCTTGGGGCAGGTGCATGGGGATGACCCAGAGAGATGTTGTGGGGGAGGGAGGTGGGAGGGGGGTTCATGTTTGGGAACGCATGTAAGAATTAAAGATTTTAAAATTAAAAAAAAAAAATAAACTTTGCATTGAAGACAAAAAAAAAAAAAAAAAAGACTTTGCGCTTCTATTGCAAAGATTTCAGGTTTGATCATTCGTTTGAGAAACTAAGATCCCGCAGGCCATGCAGAGAGTACAAATAGAAAAAAAAAAAAAACACGATTTTCTATTTTTAGGCACTGTTTCTCAGTCTTGCCTTGGCACCCCCACCTGGGCAACAGGCTGGCATTATCCCGTCCTCAATCCTGTCAAGTGGTTTCTCTAGCAGTCTGCGAGTGTGAATTGGCAGGTGCAGTTGAAATAGAGACCCTCTCAGTCCTTGGAGCAGTCATAGGACCTAAGGCAGAGGGTGAGGCTCATGGAGCAGTCAGAGTTTCTGCCCTGGTAGCCGGGGACCATATGTAGCCTCAACCTTCTACCCCTGGGTTGCTGTTCTGATAATCACTGTCTTTGAGGCCAAGGGGTGAAAAAAACACTGACTCAAGACTATTCCTGTTAAAAGTAAATATTCCTTGGGAGGAGTTGACTCAGCAAGCTATTATCAACTCTCCTGATCCTGACAGCTCAGTGATACCTCCCCTGGATAATGGGTGAGTTTTGGACTATGGCCAAGATTGGGTGGGATAAGACCCTGGGGAAACCAGTGAGCTGGGCTCCAGAATGAAGTTGGCCTGAGGGGAAGTGGGGAGGAAAGATGCTGAGATGTTAGAGCTGGGTGGTGGTGATATTGGGAAGGATTGTGGGCAGGGGTGTCCCAGGGAACCCCAGAAGGAAGAAGTCACATTCTCTGATTCTTCTCAGAACAGAGCTCCTTCTAGGCTGCTTCATAGTGGTGTCATGTAACAGTTCCACATGGAGAAGTAACTCACCAAGAAACTTCCCAGGTCTTCTACCCCCCACAGATGTATGTACACCTGAAATTTTACCAAGCTGTTAGACTGTGCTCAGGGGAATTCTTCAGTTCAGTTCAGTCACTCAGTCATGTCCGACCTTGTGACCCCCCACGGACTGCAACACACCAGGCTTTCCTGTCCATCACCAACTCCTGGAGCTTACTCGAACTCATGTCCATTGAGTCGGTGATGCCATCCAACCATCTCACCCTCTGTTGTCCCCTTCTCCTCCCACCTTCAATCTTTCCCAGCATCAGGGTCTTTCCCAATGAGTCAGTTCTTTGCATCAGGTGGCCAAAGTATTGGAGCTTCAGCCTCAGCATCAGTCCTTCCAATGAATATTCAGGACTGATCTCCTTAGGATGGACTGGTTTGATCTCCTAAGAGTCTTCTCCAACACCACAGTTGAAAAGCATCGATTCTTTGGCGCTCAGCTTTCTTTATAGTCCAACTCTCACATCCGTACATGACTGCTGGAAAAACCATAGCTTTGACTAGACAGACTTTTGTCGGCAAAGTAATGTCTCTGCTCTTTAGGTTGCTGTCTAGGTTGGTCTTGGCTTTTCTTCCAAGGAGCAAGCGTCTTTTAATTTCATGGCTGCAGTCACCATTTGCAGTGATTTTGGAGGCCCCCAAAATAAAGTCTCTCAACTGTTTCCATTGTTTCCCCATCTATTTGCTATGAAGTGATGGGACTGGATGCCATCAACTTAGTTTTCAGAATGTTGAGTTTTAAGCCAACTTTTTCACTCTCCTCTTTCATTTTCATCAAGAGGCTCTTTAGGTCTTCTTTGCTTTCTGCCGTAAGTTTATTGTCACCTGCATATCTCAATCAAATACTCCAAGTGAGTTTTTATCCTTTTGTTTTCATTTGGGTTCCCTCAGAAGCAGAAACACTATTGTTGGGGGAGTAGGAGTAGGAATCAGGCCAGCCTTGGACTAATTTCCTTCGGAGATTTTTATATATATATATAAGAAATGAATACACTTCCAGCTTATTTAAGACGCAGTTATTCTGGATTTTGATAACTCACAACCAAACTTCAGTTCAGTTCAGTCACTCAGTCGTGTCCGACTCTTTGTGACCCCATGAACCACAGCACGCCAGGCCTCCCTTCCATCACGAATTCCCAGAGTCCACCCAAACCAAACTTAATCCCAACCAATTCAGAATCCTACCAAGGGTGGGAAGATCCTGGGGATAAATTCAACTCAAAGGCTACAGCAAACACTTTGAGGTGAGCCAGGGAAGATGAGGTCTTTCCAAACCAAAGAGGCAGCAATGAAGTCAACAAAGATTCAGGGGCTGCAATGAGCCCAAATGGAGCCAACAGAATGTTGGGGAGAAAGCTAGAAGTCCCTTCTATGCCTAGACTGTGGTGCTTAAAGGTAGAGAATGCAAAAAAGAGACGATTAGAAGTGAGGATGGCTAAGACTTTGTGATCAATTAGGCATCAGGGGTGAGGAGAGGGAAGAGCGAAGGAAAGACGGTCCCAGGTCTGTGGCTTGGGAAACTGGATAGATGGTGCTGCCATTTTGAGCGAGGGCACTCAGGGGAGAGAGATTTAGAGAGACGATCAGATTTGGAGAGGTGAGTTTTGGACACATTGGGGTTAAGGTGCTCATGGGAGATCCAAGTGGAGATACTTTTAAGCTGTTGGATGTGGACTCCAGAGGAGAGCAGGGCTAGAAACATTCATCTAGACCAGTCAGTCTATAGATGGGCTTCATGGCAAGGATATGTTCAGGACAATGAGGAAATTGTGTGGGATGAGAAGACAACAGTTGGCTTGTTAACAGCATCTAAGCATAGGAAGAAAAAAAAAAAGGCCAAGTAAGCTATGAAGGAGAATGGGAGGAAGTGGCAAGAGATGAGGCAGAAAAGGAGTGGGGTGGTGTATTCCAGCATCCAAGTGAAGGAGGAGTTTCAAGAGGGGTCATGAGCAATGTGAAACAACACACAGAAATGTCTAACAAATGCTGTCGGTGCCAAGCCTGCATTTCCTCATCACTTATCAGTGTATGCAGCCAAATTTCCAACTGCCAGAACCTGCATCGCTTTGATTCTGGACTTTCTCTGGTTTCCAGAACCTGCTCTGTCCATCGACATGGAGGGCTGGAAATGCCAGGGAATTAAGGCATGCCATTTCCCCTCAAATAGCCACCAGCTGATGGTTGCCGAAAGCTGGTGTACAACTATTTCACCTACCTTGCCCCTTGAGCAATGTAACTCTGAGATTCAGATTCTACACCATTTCCCAGCGTTCCCTGAAACAGGATTAAGTTCTGGGTGCAGAGCACAGTGACTTGTTTAATAACACACTCTGTGTTGACTTTCTTCCCTGCCTTCTCACTTCTTCACTCCTTTACCTGTATTTCTTGGGATCTCCTTGCAAATAAACCATTTACACTCGAATCCTTCCCTCAGGTTCTACTTCTAGGGAACTCAGATTATCTAGAAAGGTACAGCCTGGGAAACATCCATGGGAATGGGTTTTTGTAGCTAGCTCCATTGGTGACTTGAGTGAGAAAGTTGGGAGTGGAAGGAGAGAGGCTTCATTTCAGGGAGATAAATGAATAAGAGAGGAATGATGGAGAAGATACTTCAGAAGCAAAGTTATCAGGACTTACCCGGTGGTCCAGTGGTTAAGACTCTGCCTTCCAATGTAGGGAAGCTTTGGTTCAATTCCTGTTTGGGTAACTAAGGTCCTAAATACTGCAGAGTGTGGCCAACAATTAAAAAAAAAAAAAAGCAACGTTACCAACTGAAGAGACAGAATGGTGACCTCACATTTCAGGTCAATAGGATTTAATCCGTCTTGCTAAAAGCACCCTAACTACTGTTGAGTGTTCACCTTTCTCCCACGATGCTCTGTCTTGGAGAAATGTGGTATTGCCTTTGGTGGAAGTTAATGGGCCTGCTCCCTCACCC
The DNA here is from genome assembly GCF_001704415.2 of Capra hircus. Lineage (NCBI taxonomy): Eukaryota > Metazoa > Chordata > Mammalia > Artiodactyla > Bovidae > Capra > Capra hircus. Next base: position 4,963 of record NW_017215747.1, read on the forward strand.
TGATGTGGGCAGGTGACCTAGGCTAGACCATGGGAAGTCCTATCCCAAGTGTTTGAATCCTCAGTGATATAAGAATATGAAGCCTAATGAAAGGTCATTTATCACAACACTCTGGTGCTAAACAGACTTTTGCAAACATTTTTTGTCTCAAAAAGCCTTGCAACAAATGAACTTTTACTCCAGGTTGCCAGTGGCAGTTTTCTGCACCAAGAATCCTGATTAACAAACAGGGCTAGAACAAAGGATTTTACAGAATGAGAATGATTTGTCTCTACTCAGAATTTTTTGCTTTTCTTAAAAATCTCTTTAATAATCTAGAGCTTGTTTTATTGCACTTTTTGCATCTTTCTCTCCCGCCCTCAGTTTTCTTGAGCTATAATTGACCTGTAGCCTTGTATGTGTTTAGGGCAGCAGTCCCCAACCTTTTTGGCACCAGGGACTGGTTGCATGGAAAACAAATTTTCCATGGACCAGAGTGGGGGTGGGAGGATGGTTTCAGGATGATTCAAACACATACGTTTATTGTGCACCTTATTTCTATTATTATTACATCAGTTCCACCTCCTACCTTCAGGCTTTAGATCCTGGAGATGGGGGACCCCGGTTCAAGGTGTACAATGTGATTTTGTACATGTAGATATTGTCAAATGATTACCACAGTAAGGTTAGTTAACACACCTATCACCTCACATAGGTAACTTTCGTGTGTGTATGTTTCTTTGTGGTGAGAAACATTTCAGATTTACTCTTTTAGCAACTTTCTAGTATATAATATAGCATTGTTAATGATAGTCAGCATGTTGTATGTCTCCCTATTTCTCCTCCTGCCACCTCTCTCCTAAAAGCTCCTGGCAACCACCATTCTCCTCTCTGTTTCTCCGCAGTCAGCTTTTTTGTTAGATTCTACATGCAAGATGACACAGTATTTGTCTTTATCTGACTTATTTCACTTAGCGTAGTGCTGTCAAGGTTGTCACAAATGGCAGGATTTCATACTCTTTTATGGCTAAGTATCGTGTATACCTGGAGAAGGCAATGGCACCCCGCTCAAGTACTCTTGCCTGGAAAATCCCATGGATGGAGGAGCCTGGTAGGCTGCAGTCCATGGGGTCGCTAAGAATCAGACATGACTGAGCGACTTCACTTTCACTTTTCACTTTCCTGCATTGGAGAAGGAAATGGCAACCCACTCCAGTGTTCTTGCCTGGAGAATCCCAGGGACGGGGGAGCCTGGTGGGCTGCCGTCTATGGGGTCGCACAGAGTCGGACACGACTGAAGTGATTTAGCAGCATTCTGTATACCACATCTTCTGTCTCCATTTATCTGTTGATGGACATTTAGGCTATTTCCATCTCTGTTTGTTGTGAATTACAATGCTGCAGTGAACATGGGGGTGAACATATATCTTCAAGATACTGATTTAATTTCCTTTGCATGTATAAATCCAGAAGTGGGATTGCTGGATCATTCAGTTCAGTCACTCAGTTGTGACCCCATGAACTGAAGCACGCCAGGCTCCCCGGTCCATCACCAATTCCTGAAGCTTGCTCAAACTCATGTCCATTGAGTCGGTGATGCCATCCAACCATCTCATCCTCTGTCGTCCCCTTCTCTTCCTGCCTTCGATCTTTCCCAGCATCAGGGTCTTTCCCAATGAGTCAGTTCTTCGCATCAGGTGGCCAAAATACTGGAGTTTCAGCTTCAGCATCACTCCTTGCAATGAATATTCAGGGCTGATTCCCTTTAGGATTGACTGGTTTGATTTCATAGGGTAGTTCTATTTTTAATATTTTGAGGAACCTGCATATTGTTGTCCATAGTGACTGAACCAATTTATATCTGTACCAACAGTGCACAAAGGTTACGTTTTCTCTACATCCTTTCCAACACTGTTTTCTCATGTCTTTTTGATAATAACCATCCTGTGTGAGATGATACCGCATTGTGGTTTTGATTTGCATTTCTGTGTTTTAGTACATATTTTTCATGTTCCTGAGAGGCCATTTGTATATACTCTTGTGGAAAATGTCTATTCAGGACCTGGGCCCATTTTTAAATTAGATTATTTTGGTTTTATGCTATTGAAATGTATGAGGTCTTTACATATTTTGGATATTAGCCCATTATCAGATATATGGTTTGCAAATGTTCTCTCCATTCCATAGGTTGCCTTTTCCTTTTGTTGATTGTTTCCTCTGCTGTAGAGAAGCTTTGTAGTTCGATGTATTTTAATTTTTTTTATTCGATGTTTCTTTTTGCTTTTCTTGCTTATGCTTTTAGTGTTATATCCAAAAAGTTATTACCAAGACCCATGTCAAGGAGATTTCCCCCCGTTTTCTTCTAGGAGTTTTATGGTTTTGAAGAGGAAAAGTTAACATTTTACATAACCTCCTTCTCCTTCTGCAACTTGGCTTGCCCTTTGCAAAGTCTAGATCATGTAGGTCACATATTCTCAGAAAGTGGGGACTTGAAATACTAGGAACTAGAGTTTATCCTACTCACCCTTGTCCTGCTCTTTGCAATTGCTCAGCCCCTGCAAACCTACTTAATCATGCCTGTCCAGGCCAGGTATCCCCCTCCCCATCTTGACTTCTGTTTCCCAGAGCAAAACCCCTTAGTTTAAACCAGCCTATTAACAGCTAGTGTTGCCCACTATAGTCTGTCTATACAAACTCTGTAATCCCTTTGTTCGGGGTGTCAACTCCTCTGGGCCCGCAGGCATAACAAACCTGAGTTCTCCAACTCTCCGAGTGAGGTGCTTGGTTTCTCGAGTACTGGATTCTGCAACAGTTTCAAGTCTTTTTATTGAAGAACTACTCAGATTTTTTTTTTTTCTGATAACCTGTGTTCAATGTGAAAAGTTAAAGTATTCTGAAGAAGGGGAAAAAAACACCTTATAATTCCATTGCTCCAAAGGCAAATACTATTGATTTAGTTGAGATGGTACCATGTATGCAATTTAGTATACAGTTTATGGAATATGGCATACTTCTTTTTTAAAAGTTTACATAAAATACATCATTTCTTTACCTCAAGAACAACTTCTCAAATACAATTTTAATGAGTCAAAATGTTGTCTTATGGATATAACATACTTTTCTAAAATTTTTCCACCATCATTTAACATTCTCTCTCCCTCAAAACTCTTAACATAAAAAATAATTTCCAGAGCAACTTCTTTAATAAATCTTGGCCTGGCAGTTCTGATTCTGTCTTCAGGCTTGATTCACAGAACTGGAGTTATTGTTTCAAAAGGAATGAACATTTTAAAAGCTCCAGAGAGCTTGTGCCAGAATGTCCAGATAATAAGATACCAATTTATATTCCCATCAGTGCTCTTCATGGGATTTATTTTTTAATGGTTAATGTGACAAAAGCCAGCTATTTCATTTCTTTTTTCTTTGATTTGAATTGAGTCAGTTTCCTCCTTTCTGAATTATCTATATTTGTACTAATATTTTTCTCAGGGATTTATATGAACTCCTTATTAAATCTATTAACCTGTTTCATTTCTGAAAACATGTTCCTGTTTCATTGTTCACCTTTTCAGCTGATTAGGATGCTTTTAGCTATTCAACCATTTACATTTTATACAGTTAAGTCCAGGAAGCATTTTCCTTATGAAAATATCTGTGAGTTTTTCACTGTTTTAAGCATGTAAAGTCTTCTCTCATCCCTATGTTTAATAAACATTCATTCTGGATAGTGTGTCTTGAATTTTCTGTTTAGTAATATTTTCCACATGTGGTCTTTTGCCAACTTTTTAAATAAATTAATTTCTTTTTTATGGAAGGATAATTGCTTTACAGAATTTTGCTGTTTTCTGTCAAACCTCAACAGGAATCAGCCATAGGTATACATATATCCCCTCCGTTTTGAACCTCCCTCCCATCTCCCTCCCAATCCCACCCCTCTAGGTTGATATAGAGCCCCTGTGTGAGTTTTATGAGCTATACAGAAAATCCCCGTTGGTTTTTTTTTTCCTTAAAAAGGGATTAGAGTCCCTTCAAGGCCTAGACAGTAAAGAGTCTGTTTACAAAGTGGGAGAGCCAGATTCACTCCTGGGGAAGCATCTCCCTGAGAAGGGAATGGCTACCCACTGCAGTATTCTTGCCTGGAGAATTACATGGACAGAAGTGCCTGGAGGGCTACAGTCCATGGGGTCACAAATAATCTGAGCACAACTGAGTGGGTTCAGGACTCTATTTCACTCGACAGTATAGTGAACCTTCTCTGTGTCAAATGCTGCGCCCATATATCATTATCTTTAGCCACCAAGAAAAGCCTTATTCAAAAGAAATCAGACCCGGAGTGTCAAGGAGAAAACATGGAGTCAGGGGCATGGGAACAAGGGACTGGAAGCTGGATTCAAGGGAGCTGGGCGGGGAGAGGCGTGAATCTCGGGGGCGGGGACTCAGCGTTCATTTGCATAACCAGAACACACTACACTCAATAGAATTTCCATTTACTATTTCAATTTATTGTAGATTTCTTTTAAACGTAGTGTTTTGAAGAATGACCGTTCATCCACTTTCGTGAAAAGGTCTGCAAATAATTGACCCCGACTTTCCCTTGTCGTGCCTCACCCTCACTGAAGTAGGAGTGAGCATTCCCTAGTCCCTATGTACACAGGCACCACAGATATATAGGAAGCCAACACCCCTAATTTTTGGAGGTCTTGTGGAAGAAACAAGGCCAACATTGTTGTATGCAAAAACAGACTTTGAAAGTTTCGAGGCAGGGTTTATTCCTGAGTTTTCTATACTTAGCAGTTTTCTGTGTGTTTATCGTTTGAAATTATGAGGTTAGGTTTTTGTCTGCTCCGATGATGCTCTCAGCCATATCCGACTATTTGTAACCCGTGCACTGTGGCACTTCAGGTTTCCCCGTCTATCATCCATTCTCAGAGTTTACTCATACTCATGCCCTTCGAATCAATGGTGCTATCTAACCGTCTCATTTTCTGTCGTCTCCTTCCTGCTCCCACCTTTAGTCCTTCTCAGCATCAGGGTCTTTTCCAGGTAGTCAGTTCTTTGCATCAGGTGGCCGAAGTATTGGAGTGTCAGTGTCAGCATCACTTCTTCCAATGAATATTCACGGACTGATTTCCTTTAGGGTGCACTGGTCAGATCCCTTTGCCATCCAAGGGACTCTCAAGAGTCTTCTCCAAGACCACAGTCCAAACCCTGTGACTTTGGATTGTGATTTTTTCAATGCTCTGGCCCTCAGCTTTCTTTGTAGTGAAACTCTCAAATCCGTACATGACTACTGGAAAAACCATAGCAATGACTGGACCTTTGGTGGCAAAGGAATATCTCTGCTTTTTAATATGCGGTCTTGGTTGGTCCTAGCTTTTCTGAAGCCAAGTAGCAAGCCTCTTTTAATTTCATGGCTGAGGTCACCATCCTCTGTGATCATTGTACTCAGTTTTAATATAAGTTAAATATTATATCTCTTACAAGTTTGTCAGCAAGGAAATTACCTCCAGTGAAGAAACTTCTAAACAAACGTAAATGAGTATGAGCCTTTAGATAAACTCTATTAAGAATAATGATGCTTTAGGAATGTCTGTCTAAAATAGTCTCTCCAGATTGGGGTAACCTGAACGTCTAAGGGTTGTTTGTGCTAAACTAAGTGTTGGAAGCCTATTACATAGCTAAGTCATTTTCCAAATAACATCAGACTTTGAAACATTTACTACTGAACACTAATTTCCTCTTACAGAGAAACTAAAGAGATTTGGGATTAAAAATGAATGATGTTTGCTGCCATCCTAAAATGTTCTAAGAAAACAAAGGTTTTAGAAATTATCACTGGTATTTATGCTCACCAATCCATAAAATGCTAATATAAAAGTCAGTTCTTGGTAGCTTAGGGGGAGTAGGGAGTGTGTTTTCAGTAAAGAAGTTATGAGGAATGGAATTGCATTTTGTGAAGGGAAAAGGAAGTAAGCCTGACTTCTAGGTGGCTTTTTAGGATGGAAGAACACAGTAGTGGGTACAGAAAGCGATGAGGTTTGTGAAAAGTGAACCATGAGGAGACAGTTTTGTATATGGTTAGGACTAAGTTTAAGAAAGGTCCGTCTGGTCAAGGCTATGGTTTTTCCAGTAGTCATGTATGGATGTGAGAGTTGGACTGTGAAGAAAGCTGAGCACCGAAGAATTGATGCTTTTGAACTGCGGTCTTGGAGAAGACTCTTGAGAGTCCCTTGGACTGCAAGGAGATCCGACCAGTCCATTCTAAAGGAGATCAGTCCTGGGTGTTCTTTGGAAGGAATGATGCTAAAGCTCAAACTCCAGTATTTTGGCCACCTCATGCGAAGAGATGACTCACTGGAAAAGACTCTGATGCTGGGAGGGATTGGGGGCAGGAGGAAAAGAGGACGACAGAGGATGAGATGGCTGGATGGCATCACCGACTCGATGGACATGAGTTTGAGTGAACTCCGGGAGTTGGTGATGGACAGGGAGGCCTGTTGCTGCTGCTAAGTCACTTCAGTCGTGTCCGACTCTGTGTGACCCTTTAGACGGCAGCCCACCAGGCTCCCCCGTTCCTGGGATTCTCCAGGTAAGAACACTGGAGTGGGTTGCCATTTCCTTCTCCAGTGCATGAAATGAAAAGTGAAAGGGAAGTCGCTCAGTCGTGTCTGACTCTGCGTGTCCCCATGGACTGTAGCCTACAAGGATCCTCCATCGATGGGATTTTCCAGGCAAGCGTACTGGAGTGGGGTGCCATCGCCTTCTCCAACAGGGAGGCCTGGTGTGCTGCAATTCATGGGGTCGCAAAGAGTCGGACACGACGGAGCGACTGAACTGAACTGAAGTTTAAAATAAAGTTAATTAGGTTTACCTTTTAAGTAAAGTAAGCTGGTCCAAAAATTTGAATTTAGCTTTTCTCTCTGTGAAGAGGACACCTTTTCTTCAGATACTGAACTGCCTTTGATAATAGATTTAAGTCTCTATTTCTTAAATGGTCTGGTCTGAAATCTTTTATTGTTATTTTGGCTAAGTAAATAGCCATTGTTTCACAATGACCTATAAGCCTATCTGACTGAGTGTTCTAAACCTTTTTGATATTCGTTGACAAAACTTTCAAAATCATTCTAATGAAGATTTCTAGCTCACTTTGGGATGCTTCAGAGGGGCCCTGAAACATCCCAAAGAGAGATATTATACTAATTAGGTCCATTTTGTATACAGAATGAGATGGGAAGTATTGTCAAGTGAGTAATAAGTGTCGGGTTACATCATATGGTAAATGTTCAGTTCAGTCGCTCAGTCTTGTCCAACGCTTTGTGACCCCATGGACTACAGCATGCCAGGCCTCCCTGTCCATCACCAACTCCCAGAGTTTACTCAAACTCATGTCCATTGAGTCAGTGATGCCATCCAACCATCTCATCCTCTGCTGTCTCCTTCTCCCACCTTCAATCTTTCCCAGTCTCAGGGTCTTTTCCAAAGAGTCAGTTCTTTGCATCAAGTAGCCAAAGTATTGGAGCTTCAGCTTCAGCATCAGTCCTTCCAATGAATATTCATGACTGATTTCCTTAGGATGGACAGGTTGGACCTCCTGGCTGTCCAAGGGACACTCAAGAGTCTTTTCCAACACCACAGTTCAAAAGCATCAATACTTTGGGCTTTTTAATATGCTGTCTAGGTTGGTCATGGTAAATGTTATTAATATAGATATCCTAGAAACTGTATGGAGTTCTTAAAATTGTGATATCTTTGGGTTAAATGTTATCAGTCATACTTCTAGATACTATCTCAAAATATTGTCATAGCACTAACCAAGTCTTGCCTCTTCAAGAAGATTTATAGAAATGACTTGGATAAATACCAGTTTCTGAACTGGGTAAGGATTCTAACAGAAAACCTCATGACTTCACAAAGGTTAACAAAAGACTGAATGAACTTGTGAATATGCTTATAACTTTTATGGTTTCTATCTGAAAAATTACTGATTTGAATCTGTGCTCTCTAGGTGTAAGAAAAAAAAAACCTTCCTCTCACACTAATTATGACAGTAATTTGGTAAAATTATATTTTATAAACAAATTGAAACATTTAACTTTTCTCTCTATATGAACCCTCAAGAGATTGGGAGCTCTTAGTTTCCAGTAACTTTATGAGATAAAAGTCCAGTCTGAGACTCTATAAAAGTCTCAGCAAAGCAAAAAAAAGTCTATGATCAATTATGGTTGCATAAGTCATCAGGCTAAGTTTATTGAGACCAGACCTATATTACAAACAGGTCTTAGTTTGGTTATATTTGGTAAAAATGACAGTGATTTTAGGGAGAAAAAGATGTTTCAATGAATGTTAAAGTTCAGTTTGTTAATGGAGGTCTGTATCTACTAAGACTCATTTCCTGTATATTTCTTTGCTCTTAGGGTATAGTAATGTAAAATTTAGTTGAATTTTTAAAGGACACTCTAGGGTTGTTTCTGAAGCTTATCTCAGTCATCTGTCTTTTGGATGAAGATCAGATGCCTCACACATGACCTGCAATCAAGAGTGGAAGAAGACATAATTTAAGGAACTGTCTCCAACCTGGAAGGACCTTTCTATCAGGTACTCTTCACTAGCTCATGCCCAGTGAAACTGAAGGGAAATTGACTCTTGCTTTAACTCCCACTTCCAAAGGCCCCTAAGCTGGGCTCCTCTACAGAGGGGCCTGCTGACCTCAAACTCAGCTCAAAACAAAGCTCAAACAGAGGAAACTATAATACATGAGGATGAGAAGAAGACAACATCAGAAGTAGACTGCCTGCCCAAGATGCTGATCTGACTTTTACCATCATTTACAATGTTTTCTTGATCCCTTGGACCCAAGACTATCAACCAAATGTTTTCTATCATGGACACGATTCTATGCTAGTTTAAAACTCAATCCAATTGATGGGTTGTGGCCAAATACCTGTGCCTAGTATTTCTGGGTTACCTTGGTGGATTTCTGTTACCTAGGGCTCTGACTGGATACCCTTTAGGAAATTTATTTTAGATGAGTGTTCAGTCCTGTTCTATCTATTCATGATATTACTAAATGAGATCCTCTCACATGGCCAATTAATAATACCTGCTCTGATGCTGTCCATAGATTTAAGTCTTCTCTTAGGGTCATTCAAACTCCAGCAGGGTAACAAGCTAAGTCTCAATAGAAAAAATTAACCTCTCATCTAGTAAAAGGAAAACTCTCACAATTATAGGGTGGATCTACATGGTAAAACCAGGCTATGGTCATTTAAGTTTAAAGGCTCCTCTATGCTGGAAATGGTTAAATCATACTAAAAATGATCAACCTGGTAATTATGAGACAAGGCTGGGTGCTTTATGAACTATGCCTATTATTACTCTTAGAGAGAGTGATTGGTATGGAACTCAGTGGATTTGTGGCACTAATTTATGGCCTGACATCTACAGGGATGGATACAAAGGTGTAGCCTGGGATTCCCATGAATTTAAGGTCATACATGTTAATAAATTGGAGGTTACCCCAACCAATCTACCATTGGTATGATCCCGGTGGGTCAAAGATCTGTATTCCACTGCCATGACCATTTAGCAGCTTGTGTGTTGTGTGTGTGCCCCTTCAACGGGGTTGGAGGATGTAATTGACCATATTGAAGCCTTAACAACTTTCATAAGCTTTAAATGCTAGTAACGGGCTATTAGCCTATTGAATTCAGAGATCTCTATGATGAGAAAGGCAGTGCTACACAACTGCCAGGCCCTTGACACCTTACAGCATTTCGGGAAGATACCTGTGCTATAATTCAAAGTGAATGCTATATTTTCATACTTGAGAAATGCTTTAATGTAACACGTTTGATGAACCATCTGAAAAATCAGATTTCTGCTTTAAGCGACCCATTCCCTAGTCTTGATGATCTTTAAAAAAGAAAAAAACTGGTTTGGTGTGGGAGCCTCATGGCTAAAATATTTATTTTTAATTCCACTAATGTTATTCACTATACCATTTGTATTTTGCTTGTTTCACAAGATTATTATTTCTTATATTATTAAGTGTATGACTGAGCCTCCAACGAAAATGATGACTAGACTTGAGGCAGTTGATCAAATGTATATAGCTCGATAAATGATCAATGATTGTAATAGTGTAACACTAGGTATGAAAACATGCAATGAAAGGGAATACTTTCCTGGACCATAACTAGAAGACGGGTGTCCAGAGATCTTTGACTATTAAGACCTAGTCCAGTAATAGCACATTGAGTGTCTTATCAACAAAAACCTTCTTCAGAACTGGGAATGAGCCTTCCCAGCAACGCAGGAAAAAATGGTCATGAAATGCCCCCCAAAGTGTGGTCAGATTTATGACCACAAGGGGCTGTGTCAACTACAAATTGGCACTTACCAAGAGCACTGCCAATGACTGAACAACAAAGGCATTTGCCATCTGCATCTACACAGACTGAACCCCATGCTGCCATACCTATTGACCTTCAACAATCCCTGAGGGTGTTCAGGGTGGAGTGGGCACTCTGTGCTCCAGGGAATCTGGTGGGACAGGTCTTCAGATAGTTGGATGTTTTTAGGAACAGATTTTATGATCTCAATCCTTGCATCTGCTCATATCTAGAGAAGCACTAAAGCCCTTCAGGGTGATGTCAGATCCTCATGACTCACAGAAATCTTTCGTAAAGTGAGTGATTCATGGCATTGAACTCCCTTCACCAAAACCTTATATATTGACTTTTCCCCACTGCCGCTTTGGAGCAGTCTCTGAGAGCTATCTGAGATGCTGCCTCCTGGGCTGCAGTCCTCATTTCGCCCCAAATAAAACTTAACCCACAACTCTCAAGTTGTACAACTTTTTTCATTAACAATAGCTATTTCAAATCCTAAAAGATGATGCTGTCAAAGTGCTGCACTCAATATGTCAGCAACAAAGAAAGTACTTAACTCAAAGATCTAATGTTGCTACTTGTTTTTTCTATATACCAACTATATTAATGAATGCCCTCCAGGGTACACAACAAATAAAGGATATGAAAATTTGGCAGCAAGTATTGGCTCAACAATGAAACCCTTAACCAGTTCTAGTCTAATGATTTTTAACTCCTCAAAGGCTATCTACATTCCTAGAATTTTTTAGGCTTCCTGTGCCTTTCGAGGTTGGGAGGCTATAAACAATCATATGCGTAGTTGTAAAAAGTCCAGATAAACCTGTCAGGCACATTAGAAAGCTATCAGAGGGGTTTGAATTGAAACACTCCAATTACGCCCAGGAGACTTATTAACTAGAGCTCTAAGTTAATTTTCTTTAGACAAAGGTGCTCGGGGATAGCCCCCTGTTAATGTCAGAGGAGTATGGTATAGCAAACAGTAAACAGACAGATTTTGGTTTCGGGGTAGATGCTTGAGCAGATCTAGGGGATCCCTTTGAGTCCTGATCCCGCCTTTGCCTGTCAGGGCTCTTCCTCATGACCTTTGTCATGGGTGGGATCTCCCGTGCTGGCTCCCGGCACTAACTGAAAAATGGACAGGGCTTCCCTAGTGGGTCAGTGGTAAAGAACCTGCCTGCCAATGTAGGAGACGCAGGCTTGATCCCTGATCCGGGACGGTTCTATGTGCCGAGGAGCAACTAAGCCCATGGGCTGCAACTATTGATCCTGTGCCCTAGAGCCCAGGAACCAACACTGCTGAGGCCCAAATGCCCTAGAGCCCATGCTCTGCAACAAGAGAAGACACCACAATAAGAAATCTGTGCACTGCAACTAGAGAGTAGCCCCCTCTCGCTGCAACTAGAGAAAGCCCACACAGCAACGAAGAGCCAGCACAGCCAAAAAATCAATAAATAAAATTACTTATTTTAAAAAAATGGACAGAAGATCTAAATAGACATTTCTCCAAAGAAGACATACAGGCATATGAAAAGATGCTCAACTTCACTAATTAATTCGAGAAATGCAAACTGAAATTATAAAGAGGTATCACCTCACACTAGTCAGAATGGCATCAACAAAAAGTCTATAGATAAATGCTGCAGAGGGTGTGGCAAAAGGAACCCTCCTACACTGTCGTTAAGAATGGAAATTGATACAGATACTATGGAGAACAGTTTGGAGGTTCCTTAAAAAACTGAAAATAGAGTTACCATATTATACACAACTCCATTCCTGGACATATATCCAGAGAAAACCATAATTCAAACAGATACATCCACCCCAATATTCACTGCAGAACTGTTTACAATCACCAAGACATGCAAACAACCTCAATGTCCATCAACAGATGACCAGGTAAAGAAAATATGGTGTGTGTGTATATATATATAATGGAATATTACTCAGCCATTAAAAAGAATGACATAATGCCATTTGCAGCAACACGGATGGACCTAGAGATTATCATACAAAGTGAAGTAAGCCAAAGACAAATATCATATGATATCACTTATATGTCGAATCTAAAATAATGATACAAATGAACTTATTTACAAAACAGAAATAGTCTCATAGGCTTAGGAAACAAACTTATGGTTCTCATAAGAGGAAAAAGGTAGGGAGGGATAAATTAGGGTTTGGGATGAAAATATACACACTACAATATATAAAATAGATAGCCAACAAGGACCTACTGGATAGCACAGGGAACTAAACTGTCTTGCAATAATTTATAATGGGAGAGAATATAAATAAAAAAGAATCTATATCTATACCTTTATATCATAATCATTGTGCTGTACATCCATTTGAAAGAAACACAGTGTAAGTTAACTACATTTCAATAAAAATTTTTCTTAAAGTCCAAGGAGTCATGAGACAGTGGAAAGATGGTAAGATCACGACTGAGAAGGCCTGAGCTCTAGCCCATTTCTCATATTTGGTAGCCACACCACCCAGGATGACTTATCTCATTCCTCAGTTTCAAGATTCCTTTTTGTGTTTTAAGAGAATATGTTTGGTCATGATATTTGCCCTCTAAATGTCCCTTTAAGGAGAAATGCCTTTAACTATGTTCTTATTTTCATGTAATACACAGTCTTTTCTGGAGTGATTAGATCACTTAAAATTAGATCACAGCTATGGCCATCTAGATGGGGTATTAAAAAGCAGAGTTATTACTTTGCTGACAAAGGTCCATATAGTCAAAACCATGGTTTTGCCAGCACTCATGTATGGATGTGACAGTTGGACCATAAAAAAGGCTGAGCGCGAAAAAAGTGATGCTTTTGAACCGTGGTGTTGGAAAAGACGCTTGAGAGTCCCTTGGACTGCAGGAAGATCAAACCAGTCAATCCTAAAGGAAATCAGTCCCGAATATTCATTGGAAGAACTGATGTTGAAGCTGAAGCTCCAATATTTCAGCCATTTGATGGGAAGAGCCGACTCATTGCAAAAGACCCTGATGCTGGGAAAGACTGAAGGCAGGAGAAGGGGACAACAGAGGATGAGATGGTTGGATGGCATCACTGACTCAATGGATATGAGTTTGAGCAAACTCTAGGAGATGGTGAAAGGCAGGGAAGCCTGGCATGCTGTAGTCCACGGGATCCCAAAGAGTCACACATGACTGAGCAACTGAACAACATGGCCATCTAGGTAGTTAAGGGAGGTTGAGTAAAATCAACCATTCACATCAATCAGAGGCTATGAATTTTAGTCAACAAATATTCTAACAAATGTAACTTTCTATAATAATCATTGAGCGTTCCCCTTCGGAAACTCTTCCAAAAAATTGCAGAGGAACCAAACTCATTCTACGAGGCCACAATCACTCTGATACCAAAACCACACAAAGACATCACACAATAAGAAAATTACAGGCCAATATCACTGATGAACAACTAGAGTTGCCATATGATTCAGCAATCCCACTCCTGGGCATATATCTAGACAGAACTATAATTCAAAAAGATATATGCACTCATATGTTCATAGCAGCATTATTTACAATTAAAAAGCGAGATACTACTTTGCCGACCAAGGTCCATTTAGTCAAAGCTATGGTTTTTCCAGTAGTCATGTGTGGATGTGAGAGTTGGACCATAAAGAAAGCTGAGCACCAAAGAATTGATGCTTTTGAACTGTGGTGTTGGAGAAGACTCTTGAGAGTCCCTTGGATAGCAAGGAAATCCAACCAGTCAATCCTAAAGGAAATCAATCCTGAATATTCATTGGAAGGACTGATGCTGAAGCGGAAACTCCAATACTTTGGCCACCTGATGCAAAGAACTGACTCATTGGAAAAGACCCTGATGCTGGGAAAGATTGAAGGCTTGAGGGACAAAAGAGAATGAGATGGTTGGATGGCACCACCGCCTTGATGTACATGACTTTGAGCAAGTTCCAGGAGTTGGTGACGAACAGGGACCCTGGTGTGCTGCAGTCCATGGGGTTACAAAAAGTCGGACACAACTCAGTGACTGAACTGAACTGAACACAGCTTGGCTCATCATTTCATTGAGTTAGACAAGGCTGTGGCCCATGTGATCAGTTTGACAAGTTTTCTGTGACATTGGTTTTCATTCTGCCTGCCCTCTGAAAGATGAGGATAAGAAGCTTATGGGAGCTTCCTGTTGGGAGAGACTGACTGTGCGGGAACTGGGTCTTGATCTGATGGGCGGGACCATGCTCAGTAAATGTTTAATCCAATTTTCTGTTGATGGGTGGAGCTGTGTCCCTCCCTGTTGTTTGACCTGACACCAAACTAAGGTGGAGGTAATGAAGATAATGGCCACCTGCTCCCAAAGGTCCCAGGCAGGCACCGCTGCACTCAGTGCCCCTGACCGTGCAGCAGTGCACTGTGGACCCATGCCTCCGCCAGGGACTCCTGGACACCCACGGGCTAGCCTGGGTCAGTCCCTTGTGGGGTCCCTGCTCCTTCCTCCCGGGTCCTGGTGCACACAAGGTTTTGTTTGTGCCCTCCAAGAGTCTGTTTCCCCAGTCCTGTGTAAGTTCTGTAATCAAATCCCACTGGCCTCCACAGTCAAATTCCTTGGGGGTTCTCAGTTCCCTTGCCAGATCCCCAGGTTGGTAAATCTCTTGTGGGTCCTAGAACTTTCTTAACAGTGTGAGAATTATTTTGGTATGATTGTTCTGCACTTTGGGGTTCGTCTGCTTGAGGGCTCTATGGTTGGGTTTAATGGCGACCTCCTCCAAGAGGGCTTGTGCCACAGGCTGTGTGACTGGGGCTCCTGCACCCAGAGTCCCTGCCCCTGAGGCGGGCCACTGCTGACCCCCAGTCCCTCCACAGGAGACACTCAAACACAGTTCTATCTCAGTCTCTGTGGAGTCTCCCAGCCCTGGTATGCACAAGGCGTTTCTTGAGCCCTCAAAGCATCATTGGTGGGTATGGGATTTGATTTGAAATAAAATTTCACCCCTCCTAAATGACAGTAAAGGAATCAAAAGAAAAGATATGTTCTTATTGACAAAACAGGAGAGCAGGTAACAGCAGCCAAGTAGGGACAAGGACACTTTAATGCTTCAGAACCCTGGAAAGGCTCAGGAATTCTAAGCTCTCTTTGAAGGTTGAGGAAAAATTGATATCAGAGTGGGCATCTAGCCTGTCTGCTACAGTTTAGAACAAAACAAAGAAAGAGCCATGTAAGCATATTATAGAAGCAAACAGATGAAACTGCTAATGATTTAAAATGGTTGTTTCTGGGAAGTGGGAACTGGGATGGGAAAAAGACATCCTGGGGTTTGCTCTTCTGAGAGCCTTGTGTCACTTGGCCGTTAAAATTAAATTCTGTAAGCAATTATCCTTCAATTAAAAAATAAAATTTAAAAATAAATATATTTATTTGTTTAAAACAAATGAAAATATTAAGTATATACAAGACATATATATATATATTTTTTTAAGTTGCTTTTGAAACACATTTGGAAATAAAGATATGCTATGCAAATACTGCAGATAAGAATGTAAAATCAAAAAATCTTTCCAGGTGGGTGACAAGTGAGTCATATGGATCAAAAATTTCAATGTGTGGAACATTTCGTCCAGCATTTTTACTCTTGGAATTTGTCTTGAGGAAGTAATTGGACAACCACTGCTTTGATTATAAAAGAGAAAAATTGGAAACTATCTATACGCCCTACACCAGAATTTTGATTTGAACAAGTGATGGCTCCTCCAGTGACATTATATGCAAATACTTTAAATGATGGATTGCACACGTCCCAGATGCTCAAAAATTCTAAAAGCCTGAAGACAACAAGAGTGCTGGGCATGTGAAACAGTGAAATGTTGGTACAGTCCTGTTGAGTGTACATCAGTACAGTCTTTGGAAAAAAAGCAAAAATTGGCATTACATAAATGAAAATTTAAATGTACATGTTGATCAGCAATTCTCACAGGGAGTCTAAAATAACTATACACTGCATGGAATTGTCCAGGCCAGAATACTAGAATGGGTAGCTGTTCTCTTCTCCATGGGATCTTCCTGACCCAGGGATCGAATCCAGGTCTCCTGCATGGAAGGTGGATTCTTTACCAGCTGAGCTACCAGTGAAGCCTGAGACCTTCTATGGATTTTTACAAATATTACATCCTGGGGTGGGAAGGGTGAGAACAGAACGAACACATCTACCTACATAGGTTTACTACCTACCTCCATAAGTTTATGAACCAAGAAAATGAGCCTATATGAACAATGCAAATATGGAAAGTGGACTACCACTAAATCCAGTAGTAATAACTGTGGATTAGAAAAAAAAAATGGTGGCTCACATGGTAAACAATTCATCTGCAATGCAGGAGACTCGGGTTTGATCTCCGGGTCCGGACGAGTCCCAGGAGAAAGGAATGGAAACTCACTGCAGTATTCTGGCCTGGAGAATTCCACGGACAGAGGAGCCTGGCAAGTTATAGTCCATAGGGTGGCTAACAGTCCCACAGGGCTGAGTGACTGACACTACAGAAAACAAAGCACAGCCCAAAAGACAATTACACCTGGCGAAAGAAACGTGGGATCACCTAAAAAGAGTTCTCCTTTTCCCAGCTGGCTCTCTCTCTGAAAGCTGCTCAGCTGTGTCTGACCAGAGCCTGTCTGGCTCCTCTGTCCATGGGATTCCCCAGGCAAGAATGCTGCAGTGGGTAACCATTCCCTTCTCCAGGAGAACCTTCCCCAGGAACTGAGCCTGGGTCTACCACATTGAAAGCAGGCTAAGTCATCAAGGCAACTCTAATCAGCCAAAGGAAAAAAAACACAAAAACCTGTCTGCCAATATCCAAGTCCCGGGTTCCATCCATGGGGAGCGAAAAATCTGGCTGGTTTATTTGCTTGGCCATGTCCAATCGGCCATCCTGTCTTCGCTTGAAAAAACCCATTGTGGTTTTATGGATATTGGGCTTCCCTTCTGTCTCAGCTGGAAAGAATTCGCCTACAATGTGGGAGACCTGGGCTCCATCCCTGCGTTGGGAAGATCCCAGCAAAAGGGGAAGGCTAACCACTCCAGTAGTCTGGCCTGGAAAATTTCATGGACTGCATAGTACATGGGGTCACAAAAAGTCGGACCACGACTAAGCAACTTTCACTTTCAACTCACCAAAGACCAAGCCCGCAATCTGAAATGGTAAACACAGAAAGCTTCAAGAATCTAAAAAATCACCTGAAATCACTTATTTTCCAAGTTGTACTTTTCTACACAAGAATATCGGCCTCGTTTAACCTCATAAGACCTCCAAAAAACGTTGGCTAATGTAAAATTTTTCTTTCTTGGTCCTACTTGACTTTAGTCTGCAGGGCAATACTAGCGTTTAAGCCTCAAGCAGCAACAAGAAATGGAGGACGGATACCGTACTGTGCCTGGCCACGTATTGATGAGCAGAAGCTCACACCTAATACACTGAGGATGAGAAGCAAAAAAGGGTAAGTCCCGGTGAAGAGGTTGTAGCAGATCTCTTCACATTAGTGGACGAAGGCTCATTTTCAAAATATTATGTTTAAAGGAAATCTACAGTAAATTCAAATAATAAATTTAATATATTGCGTGCAGTGCATTCTGGTTATACAAATGAAGCTGAGGTCCCACCCCCGAGATTGCCACTTTCCCACCCCAGATCTGCGCGAAGCCTGCTTCAAGCCCCTGACTCCATGTCTTCTCAATGCTCTGCATCTTATTGCTTTCGAATGAAGGATTTTCTTGATGGCTTAAGAAAATGATATGGGAGTGCTGCATTTGACACAGAGAAGGTTCACTATAATGTCAAATGAAACAGAGTGCCTTGAGTGCACAGTCGTGCCAAACTATTTGCCACCCCATCGACTGTAGCCCTCCAGGCTCCTCTGTGCATGGAATTCTCCAGGCAAGAATACTGCAGTGGGTAGCCATTCCCTTCTCCAGGAGCAAGCCTCCGTCTCCCACATTGTAAGCAGAGCCACCACGGTGACTCTAATCACTAATTTAAGGGAAGAAAAAAGCTGCTACCAATATAGGAGGAGCTGGTTCCATCCCTGGGATGTAAAAATTGTCCAGTTCCTTCCCTCCGACATCTCCAAACAGCTCTCCTGTAAGTAAGTACGTAAGTGAAGTCACTCAGTCATGTCCGACTCTTTGCGACCCCGTGGACTGTAACCTACCAGGCTTCTCCATCCGTGGGATTCTCCAGGCAAGAATACTGGAGTGGGTTACCATTTCCTTCTCCAGGGGTCTTCCCGACCAGGGATCGTACCCGGTCTCCCACCATGGAGGCAGACGCTTTAACCTCTAAGCCACCAGGGAAATGCATGTCCACCAAAAAAATGAGTTTCTATAATGAATCACTGTTGTCCCTTTTCTACTCCTGTCTTCAAGTCTTTCCCGGAATCAAAAGAAACAAACAAAAAT
>NW_017215748.1:0-13679 GCF_001704415.2 Capra hircus
CTCATAGCTCGAGAGGAGGGATCCTTTCCCTGCGTGGTCGGGAAAGAATTCCCGGCGTTCCCGTCGCATCTCAAGAGGAGGCGCCTCTCCACAGGAAGGCGAGAGGAACTGCAGGCTCGTGCCACCATTCCAAGACTCCCCCAGATGTGTCAGTCCGTTCCACAGGAACCTGTTTTCCCTCACTGCCTCGGCTTTCACGCCGAGGATCGACTCACACCACACCGTGACAGGTGGGACAGCCCTGTGGGAAAGCCTCGTGGGAAAGACTCGAGGCAAAAGCCACAGATCCCTTGGTCCACGCAAGGGGAAGCGTGACACTGCTGCTACAGCATGGGAGGAAAGGCACGCTCATGCCCCCACTCGAGACAAGGCCTGACTCCCTTGTGGAGACTCCAGAAGTACCCCAAAATCCATGTCAGCACTGGAGAGGAATCCTCAGCTTCGCGGCCCGACTCCACACAAGGAGAGCACCTGCTGAAAACTCGGAAATATCCAGGAGCCTCTCCATTCCAGGGCGACATGAGGCCCATTTCTGCTGAGGCATCTCGAGACTAACCACACCTAACCTCTGGAACTTCCAAAGGGTCCTTCACACCCTTGCTGCAACTCAAGAAGTTCCCCGACATACCCTTTCCTCTTCACGTTCTGCCATAATGGTGGTGTCATCTGCATATCTAAGTTTGTTGATATTTCTACCGGCAATCTTGATTCCAGTTCATGTATCTTCCATCCCAGCATGTTTCATGATGTACTCTGCATAGAAGTTAAATAAACAGGGTGACGATATACAGCCTTGACATACTCCTTTTCCTTTTTGGAACCAGTCTGTTGTTCCATGTCCTGCTCTAACTGTTGCTTCCTGACCTTCATCCAGATTTCTCAAGAGGCAGGTTAGGTGGTCTGGTATTCCCATCTCTTTCAGCAATTGTGGCTAAAAAACAGTATAAGGACCTTTCCGATGTCAGGCAAGGAATTGTGTTTCCAGTCATTGAGCACACCTGATCACTGAGCACAAATGCATGAATCTGTTCTCAAGGGGGAAATGAGATTCTTTTTTATACAAACTTAGTTACCTGATTTATTACCTTACCTAATTGTTCCATCTGCCTGTGAAATCCCACCGCCTTACTTGTGGCAAATCTGCTAACACCTGCCTCACTGTGGGAGGGGGTCTCCCATAGAAAATTTCATAAGGACAACAACTGTGGGAACTGCGGTTACCCGTAATATGAGTAAGTCTGCCGGAAGCAAGCCCATCCATCGTACAGTCAGTCTCTATGATCCATTTTGAATGTGTTTCTTCAAGAGTTTGGTTGTTTCTTTCCACCATTCCAGAACACTGGGCCTATATGCTGTATGTAATTTCCACTGATATTTAGAGCTTCACATACCTGTTAATTAACGCGGCTACAAAGACAGGGCCATTGTCGGATTCTATACTGGTTGGAAACCCACGTCTGGGAATTATTTCTCAAATCAGCGAGCTACTTCATTTTCTTTTTCAGATCAGGTAGGGAAGGCCTCTGCCAACCGGAGAAGGTACCTACTATTCTAGTAAGTCATGATAACAGGTGACTGCCTTTGCTTCCCGAAGGACACTCGCTTTCCCTGCATCCTGAGAACTCCACGTCTCAGCCAGTTGGAAAAGCGCTTCTTGGAGGTCATTATTCAGGGGCAATTTCCCCTGGAGCCCGGGGCCATAGGGAGCGGCTCCACACTCCCAGGGAAAGGCAGAGCCACAGCCACACATCTGTCCCAATCCCCTTTGCTCTGTAGGAGAGCTCTAGTGAGCCTAGGTCTGTCAGGAAAATTCTTGGCTCCTATGGGGACACATTCTATGTGTGAAACTGCATCCAGGACCTAGGGGCCACAGGGCGCCTGTTTCTCTCGGGGCGGAGGGTGGGGGGCCTGAAGCAGTGCGGCCCAGCAACAGCTTCCACATCCATCCAATTGCTCTTTTCTTACCTCTGATAGAACTAGCTTTGTTCCAGCCTTTGGCAATTTGGAGGCAAGCGGGCCCCACTTCCTCCCCAAGGAGGCATGGGACCTACTTTGAGTGGAAAGGCCCCTCACGGAGCTGAACCCAGGAAGGCACCCAGTCATGTCTGACACATTCCTGCATCCTGCTTCTTCATGAGCAATACCGCTATAAGTCTAGGAATGTCTTTCCAAGGCTCAGAAAGGACAGGGGAGATGCATGGTGCTGCCTCTGGAATTTCGGTCCTCTGAGCAGACCTGGAGGTCTCCCCTTGAAGGAGCTAACCAGTTTCTTCCAAATACAGGCTTGCAAACACACACTGGGTGGCTGCCTCTTCTTCCCTGAAGGACGATCACTTTCCCCGCATCCTGTGAACTCTGCATCCCAGCCTGCTGGAAAAGCGCTTCTTGGAGGTCATTTTTCAGGGACAATTTTCCCTGGAGCCCGGGGCCATAGGGAGGGCCCCATGCTCGCTGGGAAAGGCAGAGTCACATCCACAGTCTGTTCTACCCCTTTTGCCCTGTAGGAGAGCTCTAGTGAGCCTAGGTCTGTCAGGAAAATTCTTGGCTCCTATGGGGACACACCCTGTGTGTTAATCTGCATATCGGACCTAGGGGCCACAGGGCGCCTGTTCCTCTCAGGGGGGACCCTGAAGTGGTGCGGCCCAGCAACAGCCTGAACATCCATCCGATTGCTCTTTTCTTCCTTCTGATAGAGCTAGCTTTGCTTCTCGCTTTGGCATTTCGGAAGCCAGGGGGAGCCCCACCGCTGTTGTCCTGGGGTCTATTGGAGGTACCGGGTCTATTGGACACCAGCATGGCACCCGACCCCCTCAGACACACTCCCGCAGCCTCCTTCCCCATGGGCAGGACTGTTCTGACCTAGGAATGTGTTCCCAAGGCTCAGAAAATGCAGGGAGACACACGGCCCTGACTCTGGAACTGAGGCCGTTGGAGCAGGCCTGGAGGTCTGACGTCTGAGACGCCAAACACTTGCTGCAAGATACAGGTGTGAAAACACACTCTCTGGGGCTGCCTTTCCTTCCTCCAAGGAAGAGAGCTTTTCCAGTCTCCTCCGTGCTGAGTCATACAAGGCTGGCAAAGGTCTGGCTTAGAGGGCATTTCTCAGCGGCAATGGCCCCTGAGGTCCTGCACACAGGGAGGGATCCTACCCTCCCAGGGGAAGTCAAAGCAACCTCCAAACAGCTGTTCTATCATATTTCCTCTGCAGGAGGGAGCTAGTGAGCCCAGGTCTGTCTGGAACGTTCTTGGATCCTGTGGGGAAATCATCCTGGGAGCCCACCTGGATACCAGTCGTAGGGGCTAAAATTCGCATTTTCCTTCCTTGGAGCCCTAACGCAGTACAGCCTAGCAACTGCTTGAAAATCCATCCTGTTGCTGTTTTCTTCCCTCTGACAGAGCGAGCTTTGCTCCCCATTTTGGGATTTCAGAAGCAAGGTTTTGGCCTGCAACTCCTTGCCTGGGGTCCATTGGAGGTGCAAGGTGCCCTCGACCAGGTGACCCCAGCATGACACCTGGCCCCCCTCAGACACACTCCCGCAGCAGTCCCCATGGGCAGGACTGCTCTCACCTAGGAATGTGTTTGCAAGGCCAGGAAACTGCAGGGAGACACAAGGCCCTGATTCTGGAATTGAGTCTGTTGGAACAGGCCTGCAGGTCTTCTGTCTAACAAGCCAAACACTTGCTGCAAGATACAGGCCTGAAAACACACTCTTGGGCTGCCTTTCCTTCCTCCAAGGAAGAGAGTTTTCTCAGCCTCCTGTGGGCTGAGAGTCACACAGGGCTGAAAAGCACTTGCTGGGAGATTATTTTTCATTGGCCATGGCCCCTGAGGCCCTGTGCTCAGGGAGGGCTCCCTCCCTCCCAGGAAAGTCAAAGGAAGCTCCAAACGGCTGTTCAATCATGTTTCTGAGAGAGTCATTGCCAAGGCAGGTTTCTAAGAAGTTCAAGGGTCCCCAAGGAGAGAGGGGTCTAGAATTCTCAAGGAGGAAGAAAGGACAAACTGTTTTTCCCTCTACATTCCTTAGGATTATATAACAATCATGCATCCTTCTTGAGGACGGTCTCTGGAAAAAACCTTCTGGCTAATCCTGTTATCTTAAAATGTAAATTATGGGAGTAGGTCTAGTGAGTCTTTACAACCTCCAGACATTCTTTTGTTCGTCATAACTTATTGGAGAGTATATAACTCCATTACTAACACTAGCAAGGGGGTACGTTTTCTGCCCCTTGTGATGTCTCTGTCAGAAGCTTTCTCTATCTCCTTTATCCTTTAATAAAACTCTATTGCACAAAAGCTCTGAGCAATCAAGCCTCGTCTTGGGTCCTGGATTGAATTCTTCTCCTCCATAAGCCAAGAATCCCAGCATCTTTTCGTGGTTCAGCAACAATATTTCATTTCCTCTGCAGGAGAGAGCTAGTGAGCTTAGGTCTGTCTGGAACATTCTTGGATCCTGTGGGGAAAATATCCTGTGCACACATCTGGATACTGAGCCTAGAGGCCAAAATTTGCATTTCTTTCCCGGGGAGCCCTAACGTGGTGTGACTTAGCAACTGCTTGAAAATCCATCCCATTGCTGTTTTCCTCCTTCTGACAGAGCTAGCTTTGTTCCCTGCTTTGGGATATCTCAACCGAAGGGCCGGTCCATAGCTACTCGCCTGGGGCCCATTGGATGTGCAAGGTGCCCTCGACTAGGTGACCCTAGCATGGCACTCAGCCCGCTCAGACACACTCCCGAGGCTTCTTTCTCATGGGAAGCACTGCTCCAACCTAGGAATGTGTCTGCAATGCTTGGAAAGTGCAGTGAGACACACAGCCCTGACTCTGCAATTGAGGCCCTCAGAGCAAGCCTGCAGCTCTGATGTCTGAGAAGCAAAACACTTGCTGCAAAGAGAGGCCTGAAAACACACTCTCTGTGGATGACTTTCCTTCCTCTAAGGAAGATAGTTTTCCCAGTCTCCTGCTTCCTGAATGTCACACAGCTGGAATGCGCTTGCTTGGAGGTCGTGATTCAGTGGCAATGACCCCTGAGGCCCTTTGCCCAGGGAGGGCTCCCACACTCACAGGCAAATCAAAGCAACTTCCAAGTGAGTCAGCTCTTCACATCAAGTGGCCAAAGTATTGGAGTTTCAGGTTCAGTATTAGTCCTTCCAATGTATATTCAGACCTGATTTCCTTTAGGATGGAGTGGTTGCGTCTCCTTGTAGTCTAAGCGACCTACAAGCATCTTCTTCAACACCACAGTTCAAAAGCATCTAATTTTCAGCTGTCACTTTCTTTATAGTACATCTTTCATATCCATCCATGACATATGGAAAAACCATAGCCTTGACTGGATGGATCTTTGTTGGCAAAGCAACGTCTCGGCTTTTTATATACGCTGTCTAGTTTGGTCATCACTTTTCTTCCAAGTCATAAATATGTTTTAAGTTCATGGAGGCAGCCATCACCTGCAGTGATTTCCAAGCCCCCCAAAATAGTCTGCTGCTGTTTCCAATGTTTTCCCATCTATTTGCCATGAAGTGATGAGACTGGATGCAATGATTTTAGTTTTCTGAATGCTGAGCTTTAAGCTAACTTTTTCACTCTCCTCTTTCACTTTCATCAGGAGACTCTTTAGTTCTTCTTCACTTTCTGCCATAAGGGTGGTGTCATCTGCATATCTGAGATTATTGATATTTCTCCCAGCAATCTGGATTCCAGCGTGTGGTTCCTCCAGCCCAGTGTTTCTCATGATGTACTCTGCGTATAAGTTAAATAAGCAGGGTGACAATATGCACGCCTTGACATATTCCTTTTCCTATTTAGAACCAGTCTGTTGTTCCATGTCCAGTTCGAACTGTTTCTTCCTGACCTGCATACAGGTTTCTCAAGAGACAAGGTCAGGTGGTCTGGTATTCCCATCTCTTTCAGAATTTTTCCCAGTTTATTGTGATCCACACAGTCAAAGGCTTTGGCATAGTCAATAAAGCAGAAATAGATGTCTTTTTTTCTGGAACTCTCTTGCTTTTTCAATGATCCAGTGGATGTTGGCAGTTTGATCTCTGGTTTCTCTGCATGTTTTAAATCCCTCTTGAACATTTGGAAGTTCACAGTTCATGTGAACTTGGAGAATTTTGAGCATTACTTTACTAGTGTGTGAGATGAGTGCAATTGTGCAGCAGCTTGAATATTCTTTGTCATTGCCTTTCTTTGGGATTGGAATGAAAACTGACCTAATGACTAGATGTTTTCAATTGCATATGCTGAAAGAACTGGCTGTGCAGTTTTGAAGAAAAAAAAATCATTTTAACCCATTTTCTCTGAAGTGCAAGGCATATCATGGCCATCCCTGAATCATAAAGTCACCTTTTCTTTATGTAGTCATAGTTTCATGCCTAAATTATAGGCCAACTCATGCTCAAATGGACTCTGATGTCAGGGGCAGATCAACTAATAAAAAGCTTGGATTGTGCCTCTGGAGGAAAGTGAGATCTTTGCCCCACGAGAAGAATCTGAAGGGTTAAGGGAACTTGCAAGAGTGGGGAAAGCTTAGTCCATCCTACATGTACCAAAATCTTAAATAAGGCTTATTTACTTTACCGAAGTAAAAAAACAGATGATGAAAACAATTATAAATCAATGAAAGGTAAAGAAACTCATAGTCTGTTATCAAAAATTGCATTCTAAGAAAACTTTGTTCTCTTAACCTAGAGAGGAGACTAAATTCCATCTGGTACCAGCTTACCAGAAGACAAACAAACAAACAAACAAATTATCGGTAAGCTTAAAAAATGTATATTCCATATATCTTGAAGTAGCAGTATTTCTGCAAAGGCATCAGTGTGAAATCATAGAAGACATGGTTAAAACCTGATTAAATAGAAATTGACAATGTAATCTGGTCACTGCTGCGACTTGAAATGCTTTAATATGATAACTGGAATTATAACTGACAGCATTTGACCAGGACATATCAGATTTTCACGGATGTCAGATAATTTCTAGGATATCTATATTAGGAACTGAAGGAATCTTTGAACCTAGGAAAGAAAACAACAGTCTCAAAGGCCCTTGCTGAATATCTATCAGCAAGGAATGTCTTTGCAAGGATCGCAAAATGAAGGGAAATTACACCGACCTGCCTCTGCAACTTCGGTCCTCTGAGCAGATCTGGAGGTCTCCCTTTGTATAAGCTAACCTGTTCCTTCCAAATAGAGGTTTGCAACACAAAACAAGTGGCCGCCTATTCTTCCTCGAAGGAGGATCTCTTTCCCCACATCCTGCGAACTCCCTTTCCCAGCCTCCAGGAAAAGCGCGTCTTGCAGTTCCTTTCAGAAAATCCTATGGACGGAGAAGCCTGGTAGGCTGCAGTCCGTGGGGTCGCTGAGGGTCGGACACGACTGAGCGACTGCACTTTCATTTTCACTTTCATGCATTGGAGAAGGCAATGGCAACCCACTTACTGTTCTTGCCTGGAGAATCCCAGGGACGGGGGAGCCTAGTGGGCTACCGTCTATGGCGTCGCACAGAGTCGAACACGACTGAAGCAACTTAGCAGCAGCAGCAGCAGCAGTTCTTTCTTAGGGACAGTTATCCCTGAGATTGGGACCTGGAAAGGCAGAGCCACCTCCACACACACGTCTTTTCTGTCCCCTTTCCTCTGGAGGAGAGCTCTAGTGAGCCTAGGTCTGTCAGGAAAATTCTTGGCTTTGATGGGATCACACCCGGTGTGTGAACCTGCATACCCGACCTAGGGGCCACAGGGCACCTGTTTTGCTCGAGTGGGTCCTGGAGGGGTGCAGCATAGCAAGAGCTTAAAAATCCATCCAATTTGTCTTTTTTTTTAACCTCGGAGAGAACGAGTTTGCTCCACCTCCACCCTTTGGCAGTGTGGAGGGAAGAGGGCACCACCCTCTCCCAAAGGGGACATAGGGCCTACCAGGAGAGAAAGGCCCCTTGAGGAGATGAGCCCAGGTAGGCAGCCAGTGATGTCAAGCACACTCCCGCTGCTTGCTTCTTCATGGGCACTCCCACGATCTGCTAGGAATGTCTTTGCAAGGATCTCAAAGGGAAGGGGAGATACATGGCCCTGTCTCTGGAACTTCAGTCCTCTGAGCAGATCTGGAGGTCTTGAGTTGTATAAGCAAACCTGTTCCTTCCAAATAGAGGCTTGCAAACACACCCCCGGTGGTTGCCTCTTCTTCCCCGAAGAAGTCTTTCTTTCCCCACATGCTGCGAACTCCCTGTCCCAACCTCCAAGAATAGCGCTTCTTGCCATTCCTTTCTTAGAGGCAGTTATCCCTGAGCTTGGGGCCGTAGGGACTAGCCCCACACTCACAGGGAAAGGCAAAGACTCCTCCATACATCTCCTCTATCCCCTTTTGCTCTGGAGGAGAGCTCTAGTGAGCCTAGGTCTTTCAGGAAAATTCTTGGCTTGGACAGGATCTCACCCTGTTTGTGAACCTGCATACCCAACCAGGGGCCACAGAGCACCTGTTTCAGTAAAGTGGGCCCTGAAAGGGTGCAGCCTAGCAAGAGCTTGAAAACCCATTCAATTGCTGTTTTTGTACCTCTGACAGAGCGAGCTTGGCTCCACCCTTTGGCAGTGAGGAGAAAAGAGGCATGACACCCTCCCCAAGGGGACATGGGGCCTATTCGAGAGGAAAGGCCCCTTGTGGAGATGAGGCCAGGAAGGCACACAGTCGTGTCAAACACACTCCCACTGCTTGCTTCTTCAGGGGCACTCCCGCTGTCAGCTAGGAATGTCTTTGCAATGATCACAAAGGGAAGGGGAGATACAGGGCCCTGCTTCGGGACTTCCGGTGCTCTGAGCAAATCTCGAGGTCTCCCGTTGTTGGTCAAGGTCAAGTTCAAGGTCAAGTTCAAGGTCAACTTCAAGTTCAAGGTCAAGGTCAAATTCAGGGTCAAGTTCAGGGTCAAGTTCAAGGTCAAGGTAAGTTCAAGTTCAAGTCAAAGTCAAGTTCAAGTTCAACGTCAAGGTCAAGGTCAAGGTCAAGGTCAAGTTCAAGTTCAAGGTCAAGGTCAAGTTCAAGTTGAAGTTCAAGGTCAAAGTCAAGTTCAAGTTGAAGTTCAAGGTCAAGTCAAGTCAAGGTCAAGGTCAAGGTCAAGTTCAAGGTCAAGTTCAAGGTCAAGTCAAGGTCAAGTTCAAGTTCAAGGTCAAGTCAGTTCAAGTCAAGGTCAAGGTTCAAGTTCAAGTTCAACGTCAAGTTCAAGTTCAAGTTCAAAGTCAAGTTCAAGTTCAAGGTCAAGGTCAAGGTCAAGTTCAAGTTCAAGGTCAAGGTCAAGGCCAATTTCAAGTTCAAAGTCAAGGCCAAGTTCAAGGTCAAGGTCCAAGTTCAAGTTCAAGAGCAGGGCAAGGCCAAGCCCAAGACCAAGGCAAGGGCAAGGGCAAGGCCAAGGCCCAGGCCAAGGCAAAGGCCAAGGCCACCAAAGCGAAGCCCAAACCCCGTAACGCCTGACAAAAGGCAGAAGCCACTAGGCCCCTGTGCAGAGGAAGCCACTGAAGGCAGCAAGGCTACAGAGCTCCCCGACTCCCATTCCCACAGGAAGATGTGAGGATAAAGGGCCTCATCCCAGCACAGCACCCGCTCCCACCACCCCGCAACCCCGGCCCCCGCCCCCCGCAGCATGCCCCCTGAAACAACACTGTCTTCCCAGAAAAGAGAACGGAGAAGCCATGTGTGTGCCAAAGGAGCAAGATGAACGAACGATGCCACGCCCTCCGAATTTGGGCACACCTGACGCCTCGGAACCCCGGGCCTGGCCGATGGGTCCCAGCCGTTCTCGGGTGGGAGGGGGGTCAACACATTGGCCGAGAGCCCTTGCCCAGGCCACCCGCAAATCCCCTGAGATGTGATCCGACCACAGGGACCGAGGGCAAACGTACCGCTTGAGGTGCTGGAGGAGCCGGACGAAGCCATGGTGGGAGAGGCACAAGGGCACGCTGCAGACTGCTGGCCGAGTGGGCGGGGACCCAGCAGCTTAGGACTCTGGAGAACGGGAGGCGTCTCCGCCACCATTGACGTCAATAGGGTTTGGGTGGGTTGATGGAGGGGGCCGCCCCTGGCCTCTTTCCAAGCAGAGACCCTGGACGGAGTCCGGTGGAGCGAGTGGGCATTTCCCGGGCACGGCTGAGCCCTGGACCGCCAAGATCCCCGTCGGGCTGGGCGGGCAGTTCGCGCACTTTGGTTTGTGGCCCTCCCTCGCAGCGGGGGGTGGGATCAACCCCGGGTGGATCAATCAGGGGCCCTCAGCAGTGCCAAGGGAGCTCACCGCCCAGGAAACGCCCCAAGGTCCCTTTGAATTGGCCACCAACGCCCCTTTCCCAGCCTGCCTTGCTCTGGGATTTCCCGCCTTTTCACATTCCACAGGTCCCTGGTCCTCGACTGTCCCCCGCTGGCTCCTCCGAGGCATTCCGGGACACCAGACGCTCTCTCCAGCGCCTCCACCTAGATCCCACGCTGTCCTCGCCTCCGTTTCCCCATGCCCCCTCCCCAACTCCTCCGTGGGCTCTTGGCGTCCTTTCCCTACAGCAGTCACAGAGTGCCACCCCCGAGGGCTTTGAGTTGCCTGGAGCCCAAGGCTCCGGCCAGAGACCTGAGGGGACAGCGTCTGGACTGGCAGCTAATGCCATTTGGGGCTTTTCTCACGTGGAGCCTGAGGCCTGCACCTCCGCGGGCAAACCCCCAGCGCGAGTGCCCTGGAGATACCCGCCCAAGGGGACAGTGTACCCCCTACTGTGGGGAAGGAGGTTCCTGTTTTCTCTGCACTGGTTCGACTTTCACGCCGAGGATCGACTCACACCATGATGGCAAGTGGAATAGCCCTGTGGAAAGCCTCATGGGAAAGACTCCAGGGAAAGCCACAGATTCCTTGATCCACGAGAAGGGAAGCGTGACACTGCTGCTACCGCTCGGGAGGAAAGCGCACGTGCATTGACCCCACTCGAGCCGAGGACTGACGCCACTTGGGAGACTCCAGAAGTACGCCAAGATCCATGTCAGCACTGGAGAGGAATCCTCAGGTTCTGGTCCCGACTCCACACAAGGTCTTAGGCCCCGGCATCGACGGGAGAGGAATCCTGAGAGGCCCCCTAGCACCTCGCATGGGGACTGGCCTTTCCTGAGGTCACCAGAGCGGGTCCCTGAGGTCTCCGTCGTAACTCGAGAGCACCTGCCGCAACTAGAGAAAATCCAGGAGGTTCTCCACTCCAGGCGAGATGAGGCCCATTTCCGCTGAGGCGTCTCGAGGCTAATCACACCTAACCTCTGGAACTTCGAAAGGGTCCTTCACACCCTGGCTGCAAGTCAAGAAGTTCTCCGACATACCCATCTCCCCTCGAGAGGAAGGACGAGGGTCCCGCCCACATCCAGCGAGAGCCCCGTTTCCGCCTCGTAGCTCGAGAAGAGGGATCCTTTCCCTTCGTCGTCGGGAAAGAATTCCCGGCCTTTCCGTCGCATCTCAAGAGGAGGCGCTCTCAACAGGAAAGACGAGAGGAACTCCAGGGCCTTGCCAGCATTCCAAGAGTCCCCCAGATGTCTAAGTTCATTCCAGAAGAACCTGTTTTCCCTGCACTGCCTCGACTTTCACGCCGAGGATCGACTCACACCACCGTGGCACGTGGGACAGCCCTGTTGGAAAGCCTCGTGGGAAAGCCTCAATGGAAAGCGACAGATCCCTTGATCCACACGTCGGCAAGCGTGACACTGCTGTTGCAGCTCGCGAGGAAATGGCAGCTGCATGCCCTCACACGAGATGAGGACTGACTTCCCTGGTGAGACTCCAGAAGTACGGAAAGATTCATGTCAGCACTGGAGAGGCATCCTCAGGGTCTGGCCCCGACTCCACACAAGGTCTTAGGCACCGGCATCGATGGGAGAGGAATCCCTAGAGGCCCCTGGTAACTCGCATGGGACTGGCCTTTCCTGAGCCACCAGAGGGTCCCTGAGGACCCGTCGTAACTCGAGAGCACCTGCCGCAAACTGGGTAAAATCCAGGAGGTTCTCCTCTCCAGGCGAGATTAGGCCCCATTTCCTCTGAGGCGTCTCGTGGCTAATCACACCTAAACTCTGGAACTTCCAAAGGGTCCTTCACACCCTTGCTGCAACTCAAGAAGTTATCCGACATACCCGTCTCTACTCTAGAGGAAGCACAAGAGTATCGCCCACATCACGAGAGCCACGTTTCCGCCTCCTAGCTCGAGAGGAGGATCCTTTCCCTGCGTGTCGGGAAGAATTCCCGGCGTTTCCGTCGCATCTCAAGAGGAGGCGCTCTCCACAGGAAAGGCGAGAGGAACTGCAGGGTCGTGCGACCATTCCCAGAGTCCCACACATGTCTCAGTCCATTCAAGGGAAACCTGTTTTCACTGCACTGCTTCGACTTTCAAGCGAGGATCGACTCACACCACGGTGGCACGTGGACAGCCCTGAGGGAAAGCCTCGTGGGAAAGCCTCGAGGGAAAGCCACTGATCCCTGAATCCTTCGTCGGGAAGCATGACACTGCTGATACAGTCTTGGAGGAAAGCGCACGTGCATGCCCCACTCGAGACCGAGGACTGACTCCCCTGAGGGAGACTCCAGAAGTACCCCAAAGTTACCTGTCAGCACTGCAGATGAATCCTCAGGTTCCGGCACCAACTCTACACAAGGTCTTAGGCCCCTGGCATCGACGGGAGAGGAATCCGAGAGCCCCATGGGAAACTCGCATGGGGACTGCCTTTCCTGAGGCCACCAGAGCGGTCCCTGAGGTCCCCGTCGTAAGTCGAGAGCACCTGCCACAACTCGAGAAAATCCAGGAGGTTCTCCCTCCAGGCGAGATGAGGCCCATTTCCGCTGAGGCGTCTCGAGGCTAATCACATCTAACTCTGGAACTTCCAAAAGGTCCTTCACACCATTGCTGCAACTCAAGAAGTTCCCGACATACCCGTCTCCACTCGAGACGAAGCACGGAGTACCGCCCACATCCAGAGGCGCACCGTTTCCGCCTCATAGCTGAGAGGAGTGATCTTTACCTGTGTGTTGGGAAAAATTCCTGTATTCCCGTCGCATCTCAAGAGGAGCGCTCTCCACAGGAAAGGCGAGAGGAACTCAGGTCGTGACACCATTCCAGAGTCCCCAGATGTCTCAGTCCATTCCAGGAAACCTGTTTCCCTGCACTGCCTCGACTTTCAAGCCAAGGATCGACTCACACCACGGTGGCACGTCGGAGAGCCTGTGGGAAAGCCTCGTGGGAAAGCCTCGAGGGAAAGCACAGATCCTTGATACACGCGAAAGGGAAGCGTGACACTGCTGCTACAGCTCGGAGGAAAGCGCACGTGCATGCCCCCACTCGAGACGAGGACTGACTCCCTGGGAGACTCCAGAAGTACCCAAGATCCATGTCAGCACTGGAGAGGAATCCTCAGGTTCCGGCACCGACTCCACACAAGGTCTTAGGCCCCGGCATCCACGGAGAGGAATCCCGAGAGCCCCTGAGCAACTAGCATCGGACTGGCCTTTCCTGAGGACACCAGGGGTCCCTGAGTCCCGTCGTAAGTCGAGAGCACCTGCCGCAAATCGAGAAAATATAGGAGGTTCTCCCCTCAGGCGAGATGAGGCCCTTGTACGCTGAGGCGTCTCGTAGCTAATCACACCTAACCTCTGAAACTTCCAAAGGGTCCTTCACACCCTTGCTGCAACT
>NW_017215749.1:0-13678 GCF_001704415.2 Capra hircus
AATTAAAACTACAATGAGATACTACTATCTCACACACCTAAAGTGACTATAATGATATATTTGAAAGTCACTCAGTCATGCCTGACTTTGCAACCCCTATACCCTTACAGTAGCCTGCCAGGTTCCTCTGTCAGTGGGAATTCTCCAGGCAAAGAATACAGGAAATCTTTCCCAACACAGGGATGGAACCCAGGTCTATCTGCATTGCAGGCAGATTCTTACTGTCTGAGCCTCCAGGGAAGTCCATAATGATACATGGTCAATACTGCTGAGGTCAAAGAGGAACTGGATCTCCCAAAAATTGTAGGTAGAAATGCAAAATAGTATAGCCATGATGGTAAATAACTCAAAAGTTTCTGAAAAAGTTCAAAACACACTCACCGTATACTCACTATACTCTAAGACAAATCTAAGAGACATAAAAACACGTCCATATGAAGACTTGTACCCATGTGTTCATGATAGCGTTATTCATAATGGATAAACACTGGAAACAATTTATATGCACAACAACTCAATGGATTAAAAAATATATAGTAAATGGTATCTTACTCAACAATTAAAAGGAATTAACTACTGAGATAAATAAAAACATGGATGAATCTCAAAAATACAGTGCTAAGAGAAAGGAGTCAGATACAAAAACCTAAATATTGTATGATTTCATTTCTATAAAATATTTTAGATAGGCAAAATTGTGTCAGGAACTAGATAATGAGTTACTTGAGGCTATAAGTTGAAGTGCGAATTGACTGAAAATGGGTACATGGGAACTTTTCTGAAGTGATAGAAATATTTTATGACTAGATTATAGTTATGCTTGCACAACAATAAATTTGCTGATATTCAATAAACTGTAGACTTAAAATGGTTAAATTTATGATATATAAGTCATAATTCAATAAAGCTGTTAATATAATAAGAGATTGATAGGTTTCTGGGAAGATGGCAGCGTAAGAAGAACCAGGAATCTGTTTCCCACCAAGACAACAGTTTGCCACTGCAGAATCTAATATAACTACCTTAAAATTCTGGAGTCTATTGAAGGCTTGCAACTTCCAGGGAAGGTTGAATGGTAAATTGCAGTTAATTTTGATCAATTTCAGCTCTTTGCACAGTAGAAGAACCCATCTCCCACCCCCGCTCCTTGAAAGGAAGCTGTGCACATGTTTCTGGAACAGAGTACACCACAGCCTGCAGGAACCAGAGTGGGCAAAAGACCCTTTTGTCCAAATGCTGGGAATCTGTGCTCTGATTGCTGATTGTTACTTTTTATCACAGAGTTGCAGGACAAAAAGGACAGTGCCCATTGTTCAACCACCTGCACTACTGCAAGTACTCCCCTCAGAGATCAAAAGGACTTTAAGAAGAATTTAAAAGCCAGTACTCTATCCTTTTATTTTTCTCTTCTTACCATTTTTGTAATCAGTCAGATATTTATATATGCATAGGTTACATATGTACTTAAATCTTTTTTTTATATTCAACTCACATTTATATTTATCCTTTTTTATCATTCACATTTTTAAATCTCTAGTTACAGAGGATCCTATAGCTTTCCTTAAAAGCAATTTTACTGTGGTAAAATATATATAGTATAAAATTTAGCAAATTAACCATTTTTTAAATGTACAGTTAAGTGATATTAAACATCTTCATAATGTTGTGCACCAAACAAACTGGATAATCTCAATGAAAAGGACAAATTCCTAGAAAGACAAAACTTACCAAGACTAAATCACAAAGAAATAAAGCATCTGAATAGACCTGTATTAGTAATGAAATTGAATCAGTAATCAAAATCTTGCAACAAAGAAAAAGTCCTGGACTTAATGAATTATTTGGTAAAGCATATCAAACTAAATAAAAACCAATACCAATTCTTCTCAAACTTTTCCAAATATTTGAAGAGGAGGGAACCCTTCCTAACTCAGTCTCTGAAGCCAATATTTCCCTGCTGCCAAAGCCAGAAAAAGGCAAAAGAAAAGACAATTACAGAACAATATATCTCATGAATCGATGAAAATATCCTCAATAAAGTACTAGCAGATGAAATTCAGCAATATATTGGGATGATTATATACCATGATCAAGTGGGACTTATTCCTGAAATGCAAAGATGTTTCAACACACATAAATTGATCAATCAACACACCACATTAACAGAATGAGGAAAAATTAAACCACATAATCATCCCAACTGATACAGGAAAACAATTTGATAAAAGTCACACCCTTTCAAAAAAATAAATAAATGAACTGGAATAGAAGGAAAATAGTAAAATTCATATACGAAAAACCTTCAGCAAATATCACACTCAATGGTTGAAGACTTAAAGCTTTTTCTCAAGGATCAGGAACAACACAAGGATTCCTGCTGTCATTTCTATTCAATCAATATAGTACTGCAAGTTCTAGCCAGAGCTATTAGACATGAAAGAAAAATAAAAGACTCCCAGATCAAAAAGGAAAATTATCTTTGTTTATAGATGATCTTTTATGTAGAAAACCCTAAAGATTACACACACACACACACAAAAACATTTAGAGTTTATAAAACTAAGCAATGCTGCAAAATATAATACAAAGTCAATAAACAAAAATCAGTGGGCTTTCCAGGTGGCTCAGTGGTAAAGAATCTGTCGCCAGTGCAGGAGATGCATGAGACATGGGTTCAATCCCTGGTTCAGGAAGATCCTCTGGAGGAGAAATGGCAACCCACTCCAGAATTCTTGTCTGGAAAATTCCATGGACAGAGGAGCCTGGTAGACTACAGTACAGTTCAGTTCAGTACATGGGGTTGCAAAAGAGTCAGACACAACTGAACAGCAGGCATGGCAAACAAAAGTCCATAGTATCTGTATACACTAACAATGAAAAATCTGGGAAGAAAATTATGAAAACAATTATTTACGATAGCATCAAAAAGAATCTTTAGGAATTAATCAAGGAGATAAAAGACACACCAAAAATTATAAAACTTTATTGAAAGAAATTAAAGATGACATAAAGGAATGGAAACACACCCAATCACGGATTAGAAGATTTAAAATTGTTGAACGCCAATACTACCCAAAGAAATCTACAAATTTAATAGAATCTTTGTCAAAATCTCAGTGACATTTTTTACAAAAAGTAGGAAACACTCTAAGTCCATATGCAATCTTTAGGGACTCAAAAATAATCAAAACAATCTGGAAAAAGAACAAAACTGGAAGATGTATACTTTTTATATCAAACATACAACAAAGCTACAGTAATCAAATAATGTGGCCCTGGAATAAAGACAGATGTATAAACCAAGGGAATAGAGTCCAGAAATAAAAACCCATACATGGTCAAATGATTTCTGACAAGGAAGCCAAGACCATACAATAGGGGTAATAAAGTCCTATTCATGAAACTCAGAAAACTGGACAGCTACATACATCCTTACCTAAACACCATCTATAAAAATTAACTGAAATAGATTAAAAATTTAAATGCAAGACATAAAACTATAAGATTCTAATAAGAAAACTCAGAGAAAAGGCTTTGCAACATTGAGTTTGGCAATGATTTCTCACATGTTAAAAGCACAGGTAACAAAAGAAAACAAACAGACAAATAGGAGGCCTTCAAAAATTTTAAAATTTGCTCACCAAAGACACTATCAACAGATTAAAAAGGCAGCCCACAGAATAAAAGAAAATATTTGCAAATCATATACCTGGCAAGGGATCAGCATCCATAAAATATATGGAACTCCTAAAACTCAACAAAACAACAAAAATTCAAAAGAAAGGGCAAAGTACTTGAGTAGATATTTGTCAGAGAATCTACACAAGTAACCAATAAGCCACATGAAAAGGTGCTGAATATCAGTAACCATTGACTCTACAAAGTTACAATGAGATAACATTTATATTATTAGGAAGGCTACTTTAAATAAACAGGAAAAAATTCTTGACAATGGTAGGGAAAATGGAATCCTTGTGCACTGTCGGCAAGAATGTAAAATGATAAATCTGTTGTGAAAAGCAGCTTCCTCCAAAAAGTAAAAGTGGAATTACTTTTTACTTAAAAGTAGATTCAGCAATTTCACTTCTGAAGAATATACCCAGTAGAATTGAAAGCAGAATCTTGAAGAGATTTTTGTACACCCATATTCATAGCAACATTACTCAAAACAGCTAAAGCATGATAGCAATTAAAGCATGCTGCTGCTGCTGCTGCTAAGTCGCTTTGTAGTATCTGTGTATTAACAGATGAATTGGTGAGCAAAAGGTGGTATATACATGTCATGGGATATGGTTCAGTCTTATAAGGAAGGTAATTCTGGCATATGCTCAAATATGGATAAACCTGTAGGACATATGCTAAGTGAAATAAGCAGAATACCTAACAAAAGTAACAAAAGGCAAATACTTTATGATCTTCCTTATGTGAAATACTTAGATTATTAAAAATCATAGAGACAGAAAGTAAAATTATGATAGCCAGGAGGTAGGGGATAATGCGGGGGAAGGAGATTATTGCTTAATGGGTATAGAGTTTCAGTTTCACAAGTAGAAGAGAGTTAACAGAGATGGATGGTAGTCATGGCTGCACACCATTATGAAAGTATCTAACATCACCAAACTGTACATTTAAAAATATTTAATATGGTAAACTTAATGCATGCATATTTTATCACAATAAGATAGTTTTAAAAGAAAAACTATGAGATCCTCTCTGAGAGTAGAGAGAAAAATGTGCAAAGAAGACTGCTAAATAACCAAGAATAAATATAAATGTGAGTTGATATAAAAAAGATTTAAGTACATATATGACCTGTGCATACATAAGTACATTTGTTTGTTTAGTTAAATTCAGAGCCAGAAGTTTAGGGCAAATGGTATATCATTCAGTAGGAAAGCATTCAGAAAGCAGAACTCTTTAAAACCTTGTTTCTGTCTCTGTATCAAAGAGAATGACTATCATTTTAAAAGCATAAAACAGTTATTCACAGGAAAGAACTAAATCACATCATAAGTAAGACTATGAGAGAAGGTCTAACTAGTTTAATTCAATTCTCCTGCATTCTAGAAAGTATATCCTAGGATTCCCACCCTGATTCTCTGTCTTAAAAAAGATCACAGATGATATCACTAAGCTTTTGTCAATGGCTACGGCCGTGTAAAAGAAAATAGTTACAATACTGTGGTTCCCAAATCGCATTCTTGAAATTAGTCGGACACAGAAAAATACACACCCGAGGTAGTTCACAGTTCCAACAATAGATAGCACTACGTTCCTTTCAATAGCATCCTATCTTTGTGCAGTTGGTTGTTCTGGCCGTTGCTGGGATAAAAAGCCAGGATCACAGGAAAATCAACATGGAACAGGACAGACAGCAGCCTCCTTCACATTCATCCCACAGTTAGCCCTTTTCTGCACCCTTCATTTACGCCTTTTTATTCTCACTGCGTTCATCATGCTTCTTGACTGTGCTTTGTGCTTCTTTACAGGCAGGAATCCTATCTAATGTTTTCAATGCATTACCTCTGTTGATGCTGAGCTTCCAACTTTGTTTTATAAACATTGTGAAACCCCGGCCTAAAATAGATGCAGCAAAATCACCACCATAAGAAGCTGGACGAACGTGTTCCATACTAAGGATTACAATTTTAAAGAGAGAGAAAGTCAAAAGGACCATATCCAGAAAAGAGTGATTATAAATATGCAATTTGTTTTTTAACCATTACGAATTGAAAGTATTTGGAAAGACTAAAAGTATTTAGCCCAGAGAAGAAAAATCTTAACATAAAAGTGAATGTCTACCACTACTAAGAAATGTAGGCCAGGTTTTGTGACCAGACCATCCACTTTTGCCTGAGGTGTAATCCCTAGACTGTGTCTCAGGTGTGAGCACAGGTAGTGAAAATGGAGCAGGTGCTTATATTTTCATATAACGTTGGTGGCAGAACCGATTGAAAAGCTGCTATGATTCCATATGTGAATGTAAAACTGTCACAATTCTATTATAAATGATTTCTATGACTGGCGACCAAGGAAATATGCTAGAATTTCTGTTGCTCACAAATCAATCAATTCTATAGCTAATCAATGAATAATAAATATTAATTAAATGTTCAGTGAATCCAGATTGGTATTGAGACTATATTTATACACAAAGGCAATTACTACACTCCTTTCCCAAGTTTAGCATAAATACCTATGGTTTTACTTATCTTAAAATCCAGAGAGATCAATGAAACACAGGATACTGAAGATAAAACACACAGGTACAAAAGCTGAATATGTCTTTTTAATTATTAGCTACACCCTGCCTTTCACTACCTCAAAATCTAGTATAGTTGCTGTGGAACTCAACATCTTATTACTTCTCTGTCTCTCCCTTAAATATAGAATGCACTCTTCCAGGCATGCTTGTTTATGATGATTTGTCTGGACTTGTGGCATTTCCTAGCATTGTGACTCATGATACGGTCTCAGGATACCTCAAGGAGGAAATGCATTGTGCATTATATTATTGAGGAACCCTTATTCCTTACATTATTGAGGAATTATATATTGAGGAATGCAGGAAATGCACTGTGCATTATATTATTGAGGAATCCTTACCACATGTTCTTAATAGGCATTCCTTGGCCATTCTGGAAAAGGCAAGGATATACTATCTTGAAGTAAATATAAAGAAATCACCAATATACTAAGAAATTGTAGCATATTTCAAGTGACCTTGAGAAGTCACTTCAAAGCACTGAAGAATAATGTTGAAAAGTCAAAAGACACTATGATGTAAATTTTGGCTTCTAAGAATTAAAGCAAAAATGTGAGAGATGTTAAACTACTAATACTACTTAAAGTAGAAAGACAGGAATATCAAATACGTGAGTAACATGCAGTGATAAATAATGATTATAATTGCTACAATATCAATAAACATCTAATAGCAGCATAGTGTCCATAAAACTGGGAGGATAGAAGGACATAAAACTCACAACAAATAAGTATAAATCTTCCATTTCCTATAGAAATCACCTGGAAATGTTCTTAAGTGGCAAGGTAACCAGTCATATCGGTTTCACAATGCTATCCTAAATTTTACATGGAAAGTCTCACATTCTGGGAAAACCTTCAGTCTGGGGTAAACCAAGACTATAGTCACCTTGCTAGCAATACCATTCCAACAGACCACTGTAAATTTCCCAACTACTCAGATAATTGCTATATTCAGTGCTCCAATCAAAGAAAAGAAACCAAATTTCGTTCAGTGGTTTGTTTGTTTTTTCATTTCTCACTTAAATTCTCCACATTGTACCTAAGCCTTTCTGATGGGTTCTCAATGACGAAATTAATGAGACACTGCCCTGTGTGATGTTGCCTCATACATGGACTAGAGTTCACTTACTTTTGCTACAGCCCAATGGGTTGCTGATATCCAAATGGCTTGCATTGGAACACAGGTATCACACTTTGATCCAGTAACAAATCGTTTACAGAAACACTGGCCTGTGACTGAGTGACAGGTTTCATTTAAGGCTCCTGAGAGATGACAGTTGCAAGGCTGACATCTGAAAATACATAAACCATTAAAGAAAATAATGCTTTGATTAGCATGGAAAAAGTTACATCTATTGATAACACTGTGGAATAAAATAGTCTGTTTTAGCTGGTATATTGAAAAAGATTCTTCAGCTAAACAAACACAAAACAGAAAGATGCCTTTATCAAAAATGCTATTCACAATAAAATCTCTACAAAGCCTTCTCTTTGTACATTAATTAATAGCAAGAAAGTGTTATATTGCTTTTTTATATGCAATGATACATCTTGTGACTTATTTTGCATACTAGTTGCTCTGTTAAAAACACTGTAAACTTCTCATCCTCACAAACAGCTAAAAATTAAGATTCGATACCCATCCTGGAGGAGGAAATGGCAACCCACTCCAGTATTCTCTGGAGAACCCCATGGACAGAGGAGCCTTGCAGGCTGTAGCTCATGGGATTTCAAAGAGCAGGTCATGGCTGAGCGACTGAACGTGCACCCATAAAATTATCTCTTTAAGTATCTTTCAAGCTGTGAAACAGAAAACTGGGTGTGATAATTACTGCTCCCCCTAAAAGTCTTGTAATCCTATAGTCTTTTAAAGAGTCAAAATTATATCATTTTATAAAGATTAAATTTTGCTAAGAAAACAGTTTGAGGAAAATATGTTCAAATACTGCTGATGCCTCATATATGTTATATATCATTTTTAACATTTATATTAAACTCATTTACCCAAAATGATAAGAGAATAGAGCATTATTCTGATCTATGAAAAGATGCTATTGATACAAACAGAATGAAAGAACTTCATTTCAACTTGAATTTCTTGGACTCAAAGTTGATTGTAAAAATCAGTCTTGGCATTTTACCATGATAGTAACTAAGACTTGTTTCTTCAGAGTGAATTTTTCACTCAGTGCATGTTAATGTCATAGATTGGGATGGTACCACCATGAAGCCTTAGGGCTTCCCTGGTGGTTCAGATGGTAAAGAATCTACTTGCAAAGTGGGAGACCAGGGTTCGATCCCTGGGTTGGGAAGATCCCCTGGAGAAGGGCATGGAAACCCACTTCAGTATTCTTTCCTGGAGAATCCTCATGGACTGAGGAGCCTGGCAGGCTACAGTCCATGGGGTTGCAAAGAGCCAGACATGACTGAGCAACTAAGCACAACCCAGCCCAGCACAGCATGAAGCATTAAGCAAAACATCACACATAAGAAGACCACGACCTTTAAAGAGGAGCTTTTCATAGGGAACATTGAAAACAACATGAAGAGCATGGCTTCACCTATATTTTCTAATAAAGATGCTGGATGGATAGAGTTACTTCATCTCACTGCAACTTTTACCGTGTGATCTCCTGGGTAATCATTCAACACCCTTAAAAAAGCTGATAAAAGCTAAGGCTGCTAAATAAGCTGCAAATTTGCTTTATGGACCAATATCACCTTGGGAATAAATAAAGTACAGTTTGTCTCAAAAACTACTATACCGTAGTTTGCCCTTTTTTATGTCATGATAAGAGTACATTTTCCCCTCTGAACAACTACAGTATGTCCTTTATGTGTAGACAGAATTCCATCTCAAACAGATATCTTGTATAGCCTATTTAAGTATTAGAGCTGATGAAAATTATGCATGGAAATTAAAATGAAATTACAGAAGCAACAAAATATTTAATTTGCTCCTAACTTCATTATATGCTATTACTTAGAATATATTGTTTGTCGGCTGTTAGTATAATATTGGTAAGCATAAACAATAAGAGACAAGCTTCTCTCAATGCACATATATATCACCATACCACTCATGAATAAGTGTCTCTTGAGTATTTCAGCTTTTATTGCCATTCACTCATGAGACAATCACATTTATTTTCCATACAGTACATTTAGAGTAATAGTTTCCAGTGTATAATTCCTTTCCTTGATGGAGATCTATTTTCTTCCCGCTAACTGCTACATGCTTAACTCCAAGTCAGCTCTGTCAATATCCATGGGATATTAAGTTCCAAATCCAAATGGAATAAATAAACTGCTTCTTAG
Source organism: Capra hircus (assembly GCF_001704415.2). Taxonomy (NCBI): domain Eukaryota; kingdom Metazoa; phylum Chordata; class Mammalia; order Artiodactyla; family Bovidae; genus Capra; species Capra hircus. The sequence goes on from NW_017215749.1 coordinate 9,586, forward strand.
GAAACCACGTAGTGTTTTGAGTAACTAAATATGACTCTTACTGGTTTCACAGTCTCTTATCCCAACTCTTTTTGTATGTAACTTCTCTGGCTTCTTATAATTGCTTGACTTTAGTAAGAGAGATTTTTACCTGGATGAAGTTTACAGGAGACTTCTCTGAATATTGTAGGTTGTTTCTAGCCTAAAGGACACTGGGGATAATTTTGTAATTAAAGTTTAAGCAAAATGATTCCTGTAAATTTCTCCACCTCTCAAATATAATTTTAAACATTTCCAAGACTCCTTAGCAAATAAGCTACAGGTTTGATGTCATTTTATAAGTTATCCTGCCTCAAGAGCATCTCCTAAATGAAATACATTTCACACTTATTAAAACAAAATTATGTGTAATAAAGAAAAAGACATTTTAAGCTTAGAAAGAGAAACACCAAACTAAGATGAATTGTGATATTGATTTTGTCAGGATAAATGGTTTTTGTAATATTAATATAAAGAAACCTTTATTACACTGACTCTCCTGGTACAGCTAGGGCTTCTCCCGCAATCTGTTTAAAATCTTCATTTTTCATCCTTATGGGAAAACCTCACTTGCTAAATGGATTTCATAAAGAGTAATCTGTCAAGATTTATATAGATAAACAATTTGTGATGTTTATTGACCAGTTCATTATGGTAAGCAAAACAGCAGGAAAGCACTGCCAATGTCTGCTAGCTCTGTGCGATTACATTTCTGCATGGGCCCTTGTGTCACCCCAGCGTTGGCTGAATTCAATGGGAAAGAAATTCATTGGCTTCAGTCTCTTAAATCTCAAACCTCATATATTTTCCTTTCTAGGGAGCCTCTTCCATTTGGGCAAACAGAAAAAAAAGAAAAAGAAAAAAGGAGTTATCCTACTTATTACTGCTCAGAAACATCAGTATGAATGAAGGGGATGTGTTTCGATACTGGATTTCCCTATCAGAAACTTCATCATGTGAGGAAGAGCTACGACAAGAGGGGGTCCATGGATACGATCCAGGATAAAGATAACTTTACTGATGTTTCTCTTTGGAGAACTCTCTTCTGTCTGGGGCCTCAAAGGTACCATCAAATTGATTTAAAGATATTGACTAACATCAATAATGTTCACTGAGGGCCAACTATGTTACAGGACTGCAGCAGGACATAAAGATGAATAAGACAGAGCTGTCCTTGTTTTCAAGGAGCTCACAGTCTAGTGAGAAATAAAAGTGGAGAGAGCATTAACAAAGATGTATGCAGACTTTTGGGGGACACAGGAAGGGGCAGTTTGGTGGAAAAGGATGGGAAAGAAGTAATATAGAGGAATCTTAGAGATGTGCAGGCTAAATATGAAAAGATGGACTGGAGTAAGCCAGGCAAACAGGGAGGGGAGAAAATAGAGACAAGACACAGCAGGAGAGGGTATGAAATTTGAAATAATTCAAAACTTTGTTACTTAAATTCTGAATAGGAAGGTGGTGACATAATGCTGGAAAGTGAAAAGAGGTAAGATAATGCCAGATTAGGTGCAACGCTGACAGTGGGAAGGGGCAGGATAAATTTGAGAAATGTTTAGTACATAAAATCAGTAGGATGGGGTGGACAAATTGAAAGGAGAAGGGAAGAAGGGCCTGGAGTTATTCCTAGCTTTCTAATTTGTTGAAATGGTGGGTGATGTAGTCATCATTTAATATACAGAACAAAGGAGGAAGAGACATTCAATTGCTGAGGGATTTTAGACAAGGATTATTAATGATTATTAAAGAATAGAAGAGAAAGAAGCTTCAAGATGAATTGGGGAAATTTGACAAAGAGTTTTCTTCCATCTTTTCCTAACACAAAGACTACCAACCAGCAAGTGTTCGATAACCATTGTTGAATAAAAGAATGAATAAGGCACTAGAAAACTTTAGACATAGGACACCACAGATAAATCTGAATGTGACATGTAGCTTTAAGAACAATTTAACTCTTTTGAGCCTTTCTGATTGGCATAGCTTTCGCTCTGCTGGCCTCTCCACAAGGAAGGGGCCACTCTTTTTTAAGGGCTGGGCTTCTACTCTGACTCCCAAAGGCCAGAAGAGTTCTCTGCTGGCTTCTTTTGTGCAGGACCCCACAAGTGCCCTCGAGAGGAGTTTGGTTTTCCCCCAGGTAAGATTTTATTCAATCTCTGCAGTGGATGTGTGGTCTGAGGTTCTTAGTTTTCCTTTCTTCACAGCCTACTAGTAACATCAGATTCTCCTAGAAATGACAGCCAGAATTATAAGAGGGGATCGGGGCTAGGAAATCCTCTGTGTGTGAGCCAAAAGCCGTACTCACATGACTTATTGGAGAGGAAGTGAGTGGTATTGCCTCATCAAGAAGCAGGAGGTCAACAGTGTTCAGTCCACCCTCCCTAGTGAAGCCTTCCTACAAATAAAGGGGTTCATAAGAGCTGGATTTGGGGCAGTGACTCCCTTGCATCCAGACAACAGTACCAACTGAGTCCAGGTGAGGGACAATCTTGTCATCCAGAGAAGAGCTTGCTATGGTCCCTGGCAGTTCCAGCTTATCACAGGGAACGTAGACCGCATCTGACATACTGGTCACCAATGCCAGACATATCAAAGAAAAAGAAATCCAGAAGACTCACTGTAATAACAGTGTTCACACATTTACGTCTAGAAGCTCTAGTCTTCCTTTCCTTAACTTCCTCATTATATTAATATGATAACTTTCAAGTCTCAATGTAGATTAAAATTCTTAAAGCACTCTTAAGGAGAAGCAAGCACGCTACTTTCTGTGACCCCAGAGGCAGAAATAAGACCAGGTGAGAAAATCACAGGAATGAAATTTTTGCTTAATATGAAGAATAAGATTTCTACCCTTCTCAGATTAGAGTTGTTTGAAATAAACAAGAGCTGTGTCATGAGACAATAAACTCTTTGAGTCCCATGTTTTCAGCAGAAGCTGAATGACAGGTTAATCTTAAAGGTGACTTGTGTAGAGAAATGTATAGGGTATTGTCTAACCAAAGTTACTTTTAAGCTTCTTTTAATCATCACATAGAGATGATTCTATGAGACTTGGCGAGATTAAGTAACTTGCTCAGGGTGACAGTGACTCTGGTTATAGAGTCAGAAATTTTTATCTAAGAGAACTATACTAAATATTTTAAGCTTTGTGGCCAAATGACCTGCTGGTTAACCCAGTTCTGCTTTACTTGTGTGAAAGCAGTCATAGAGAGTATGTGAAGGTTGAATATTACTGTGTTCCAATACAATTTTATTTCCATAAACAGGTGACAGGCCAGATCTAGCCCACAGGCCACAGTTTTCTATCTCTGGTATAGCGGATTGAATGATGACCCCCAACAAAGTCAAAAGTCCTAATATCCAGAACTTGTGGCTATGATAGCTTACTTGGCACAAGGAACTTGGCAGATTTCAGATGAAGAGATGACCCTGGATTATCAGAAGATGTCTAACATAATCACAAGAAGGAAGGAAACAATTTGAGCATCAGAGAAAGGATATAAGAACCTAAGCGGAGACCAGAGGAGACAGAGTGGTGAAGAATGGAGCCAGGAGCTAAGGAATGTGGGCGGTGTCTTCCTTGGAAAAGCAAGGAAGTGGATCTTTTCCTGCTGTCCAAAATAAACATAGGCTTGTTGATACCTTGATTTTGGCCAGTGAAACTAACTTGAAACTCCTGACTTCCATAACTGGAATATAATAAATTCATATTGTTTTACACCACTACATTTGTGGTAAATAATTATCATAACAGTAATAGGAAATGAGCCTGGGTAGGGGTAGCCTGGAGGGAGAAATGGCAAACCACTCCAGTATTCTTGCCTGGGAAATCCCATGGACAGAGGAGACTGCAACCATAGGGTCGCAAAGAGTCAGGCACAACTGAGTCACTGAGTACACAGAACACAAAATGGGATATGAATACACCTAGTCTAGTAGAATCTGAGTGAACTCCAGGAGTTGGAGATGGACAGGGAGGCCTGGTGTGCTGCGATTCATGGGGTCGCAAAGAGTCGGACACAAGTGAGCAACTGAAACTGAGTCTAGCAGAAAGCTATAATTGGAACCTAAACATCTT
>NW_017215750.1:0-13677 GCF_001704415.2 Capra hircus
ACCACCAAAGAGAGAGATATAACTGACAGCATTTGACGCAGGACATATCAGATGATTTCACGGATGTCAGATAACTTTTAAGATATCCCTATCATTAGGAACTGAGGAATCTTTGAAAAAACCTAGCAAAAAGAACAGTCTCCAAAGCCGCCTTGCCTGAATATCTAATCAGCAAGGAATCGCTTCTTTTGCAGGATCGCAAAAATGAAGCGGAAAATACACCGACCTGCCTCTGCAAACTTCGGTCCTCTGAGCAGATCTGGAGGTCTCCCTTTGTATAACGTAACCTGTTCTTCCAAATGAGGTTTGCAACACAAAACAAGTGGCCGCCTATTCTTCCTCGAAGGAGGATCTCTTTCCCCACATCCTGCCGAACTCCCTTTCCCAGCCTCCAGGAAAAGCGCGTCTTGCAGTTCCTTTCAGAAAATCCTATGGACGGAGAAGCCTGGGTAGGCTGCAGTCCGTGGGGTCGCTGAGGGTCGGACACGACTGAGCGACTGCTGCACTTTCATTTTCACTTTCATGCATTGGAGAAGGCAATGGCAACCCACTTACTGTTCTTGCCTGGAGAATCCCAGGGACGGGGGAGCCTAGTGGGCTACCGTCTATGGCGTCGCACAGAGTCGAACACGACTGAAGCAACTTAGCAGCAGCAGCAGCAGCAGTTCCTTTCTTAGGGGCAGTTATCCCTGAGATTGGGACCTGGAAAGGCCAGAGCCACCTCCACACACACGTCTTTTCTGTCCCCTTTCCTCTGGAGGAGAGCTCTAGTGAACCTAGGTCTGTCAGGAAAATTCTTGGCTTTGACGGGATCACACCCGGTGTGTGAACCTGCATACCCGACCTAGGGGCCACAGGGCACCTGTTTTTGCTCGAGTGGGTCCTGGAGGGGTGCAGCATAGCAAGAGCTTAAAAATCCATCCAATTTGTCTTTTTTTTTAACCTCGGAGAGAACGAGTTTGCTCCACCTCCACCCTTTGGCAGTGTGGAGGGAAGAGGGCACCACCCTCTCCCAAAGGGGACATAGGGCCTACCAGGAGAGAAAGGCCCCTTGAGGAGCTGAGCCCAGGTAGGCAGCCAGTGATGTCAAGCACACTCCCCGCTGCTTGCTTCTTCATGGGCACTCCCACGATCTGCTAGGAATGTCTTTGCAAGGATCTCAAAGGGAAGGGGAGATACATGGCCCTGTCTCTGGAACTTCAGTCCTCTGAGCAGATCTGGAGGTCTTGAGTTGTATAAGCAAACCTGTTCCTTCCAAATAGAGGCTTGCAAACACACCCCCGGTGGTTGCCTCTTCTTCCCCGAAGAAGTCTTTCTTTCCCCACATGCTGCGAACTCCCTGTCCCAACCTCCAAGAATAGCGCTTCTTGCCATTCCTTTCTTAGAGGCAGTTATCCCTGAGCTTGGGGCCATAGGGACTAGCCCCACACTCACAGGGAAAGGCAAAAGACTCCTCCATACATCTCCTCTATCCCCTTTGCTCTGGAGGAGAGCTCTAGTGAGCCTAGGTCTTTCAGGAAAATTCTTGGCTTGGACAGGATCTCACCCTGTTTGTGAACCTGCATACCCAACCAGGGGCCCACAGAGCACCTGTTTCAGTAAAGTGGGCCCTGAAAGGGTGCAGCCTAGCAAGAGCTTGAAAACCCATTCAATTGCTGTTTTTGTACCTCTGACAGAGCGAGCTTGGCTCCACCCTTTGGCAGTGAGGAGAAAAGAGGCATGACACCCTCCCCAAGGGACATGGGGCCTACTTCGAGAGGAAAGGCCCCTTGTGGAGCTGAGGCCAGGAAGGCACACAGTCGTGTCAAACACACTCCACTGGCTTGCTTCTTCAGGGGCACTCCCGCTATCAGCTAGGAATGTCTTTGCAATGATCACAAAGGGAAGGGGAGATACAGGGCCCTGCTTCTGGACCTCCGGTGCTCTGAGCAAATCTCGAGGTCTCCCCGTTGTTGGTCAAGGTCAAGGTCAAGTTCAAGTTCAAGGTCAAGTTCAAGTTTAAGGTCAAGGTCAAGGTCAAGTTCAAGTTCAAGCTCAAGATCAAAGTGAAGTTTAAGTTCAAGTTCACGGTCAACTTCAAGGTCAAGGTCAAGTTCAAATTCAAGGTCAAGGTCAAGGTCAAGTTGAAGTTCAAGGTCAAGGTCAAGGTAAAGTTCAAGTTGAAGCTCAAGGTCAAGGTCAAGTTTAAGCTCAAGCTCAAGGTCAAGTTCAAGGTCAAGGTCAAGGTCAAGTTCAAGTACAAGGTCAAGGTCAAGTTCAAGGTCAAGTTCAACGTCAAGTTCAAGTTCAAGTTCAAAGTCAAGTTCAAGTTCAAGGTCAAGTTCAAGTTGAAGTTGAAGTTCAAGGTCAAAGTCAAGGTCAAGGCAAATTTCAAGTTCAAAGTCAAGGTCAAGGTCAAGGTCAAGGTCAAGTTCAACTTCAAGGGCAGGGCAAGGCCAAGCCCAAGACCAAGGCAAGGGCAAGGGCAAGGGTAAGGCCCAGGCCAAGGCAAAGGCCAAGGCCACCAAAGCGAAGCCCAAACCCCGTAACGCCTGACAAAAGGCAGAAGCCACTAGGCCCCTGTGCAGAGGAAGCCACTGAAGGCAGCAAGGCCACAGAGCTCCCCGACTCCCATTCCCACATGAAGATGTGAGGATAAAGGGCCTCATCCCAGCACAGCACCCGCTCCCACCACCCCGCAACCCCGGCCCCCGCCCCCCCGCAGCACGCCCCCTGAAACAACACTGTCTTCCCAGAAAAGAGAACGGAGAAGCCATGTGTGTGCCAAAGGAGCAAGATGAACGAACGATGCCACGCCCTCCGAATTTTGGCACACCTGACGCCTCGGAACCCCGGGCCTGGCCGATGGGTCCCAGCCGTTCTCGGGGTGGGAGGGGGGTCAACACATTGGCCGAGAGCCCTTGCCCAGGCCACCCGCAAATCCCCTGAGATGTGATCCGACCACAGGGACCGAGGGCAAACGTACCGCTTGAGGTGCTGGAGGAGCCGGATAAAAGCCATGGTGGGAGAGGCACACGGGCACGCTGCAGACTGCTGGCCGAGTGGGCGGGGACCCAGCAGCTTAGGACTCTGGAGAACGGGAGGCGTCTCCGCCACCATTGACGTCAATAGGGTTTGGGTGGGTAGATGGTGGGGGTCGCCCCTGGCCTCTTTCCAAGCAGAGACCCCTGGACGGAGTCCCGTGGAGCGAGTGGGCTTTTCCCGGGCACGGCTGAGCCCTGGACCGCCAAGATCCCCGTTGGGGTGGGCGGGCAGTTCGCGCGCTTTGGTTTGTGGCCCTCCCTCGCAGCGGGGGGTGGGATCAACCCCGGGTGGATCAATCAGGGGCCCTCAGCAGTGACAAGGGAGCTCACCGCCCAGGAAATGTCCCAAGGTCCCTTTGAATTGGCCACCAACGCCCCCTTTCCCAGCCTGCCTTGCTCTGGGATTTCCCGCCTTTTCACATTCCACAGGTCCCTGGGCCTCGACTGTCCCCCGCTGGCTCCTCCGAGGCATTCCGGGACACCAGACGCTCTCTTCAGCGCCTCCACCTAGATCCCTCGCTGTCCTCGCCACCGTTTCCCCCCATGCCCCCTCCCCAACTCCTCCGTGGGCTCTTGGCGTCCTTTCCCTACAGCAGTCACAGAGTGCCACCCCCGAGGGCTTTGAGTTGCCTGGAGCCCAAGGCTCCGGCCAGAGACCTGAGGGGCCAGCGTCTGGACTGGCAGCTAATGCCATTTGGGGCTTTTCTCACGTGGAGCCTGAGGCCCGCACCTCCGCGGGCAAACCCCCAGCACGAGTGCCCTGGAGATACCCGCTCAAGGGGACAGTGTACCCCCTACTGTGGGGAAGGAGGTTCCTGTTTTCTCTGCACTGGTTCGACTTTCACGCCGAGGATCGACTCACACCATGATGGCAAGTGGAATAGCCCTGTGGGAAAGCCTCATGGGAAAGACTCCAGGGAAAGCCACAGATTCCTTGATCCACGAGAAGGGAAGCGTGACACTGCTGCTACCGCTCAGGAGGAAAGCGCACGTGCATGACCCCACTCGAGCCGAGGACTGACGCCACTTGGGAGACTCCAGAAGTACGCCAAGATCCATGTCAGCACAGGAGAGGAATCCTCAGGTTCTGGTCCCGACTCCACACAAGGTCTTAGGCCCCGGCATCGACGGGAGAGGAATCCTGAGAGGCCCCCTAGCACCTCGCATGGGGACTGGCCTTTCCTGAGGTCACCAGAGCGGGTCCCTGAGGTCTCCTTCGTAACTCGAGAGCACCTGCCGCAACTCGAGAAAATCCAGGAGGTTCTCCCCTCCAGGCGAGATGAGGCCCATTTCTGCTGAGGCGTCTCGGGGCTAATCACACCTAACCTCTGGAACTTCGAAAGGGTCCTTCACACCCTTGCTGCAAGTCAAGAAGTTCTCCGACATACCCATCTCCACTCGAGAGGAAGGACGAGGGTCCCGCCCACATCCAGCAGAGCCCCGTTTCCGCCTCGTAGCTCAAGAAGAGGGATCCTTTCCCTTCGTCGTCGGGAAAGAATTCCCGGCGTTCCCGTCGCATCTCAAGAGGAGGCGCTCTCAACAGGAAAGACGAGAGGAACTCCAGGGCCTTGCCAGCATTCCAAGAGTCCCCCAGATGTCTAAGTTCATTCCAGAAGAACCTGTTTTCCCTGCACTGCCTCGACGTTCACGCCGAGGATCGACTCACACCACCGTGGCACGTGGAACAGCCCTGTTAGAAAGCCTCGTGGGAAAGCCTCAATGGAAAGCGACAGATCCCTTGATCCACACGTCGGCAAGCGTGACACTGCTGTTGCAGCTCGCGAGGAAATGGCAGCTGCATGCCCTCAAACGAGAAGAGGACTGACTTCCCTGGTGAGACTCCAGAAGTACGGAAAGATTCATGTCAGCACTGGAGAGGCATCCTCAGGGTCTGGCCCCGACTCCACACAAGGTCTTAGGCACCGGCATCGATGGGAGAGGAATCCCTAGAGGCCCCCTGGTAACTCGCATGGGGACTGGCCTTTCCTGAGGCCACCAGAGGGGTCCCTGAGGACCCGTCGTAACTCGAGAGCACCTGCCGCAACTGGGTAAAATCCAGGAGGTTCTCCTCTCCAGGCGAGCTTAGTCCCATTTCCTCTGAGGCGTCTCGTGGCTAATGACACCTAACCTCTGGAACTTCCAAAGGGTCCTTCACACCCTTGCTGCAACTCAAGAAGTTATCGGACATACCCGTCTCTACTCGAGAGGAAGCACAAGAGTATCGCCCACATCACGAGAAGCCACGATTCCGCCTCCTAGCTCGAGAGGAGGGATCCTTTCCCTGCGTGGTCGGGAAAGAATTCCCGGCGTTTCCGTCGCATCTCAAGACGAGGCGCTCTCCACAGGAAAGGCGAGAGGAACTGCAGGGTCGTGCGACCATTCCCAGAGACCCACACATGTCTCAGTCCATTCAAGGTAAACCTGTTTTCACTGCACTGCTTCGACTTTCAAGCCGAGGATCGACTCACACCACGGTGGCACGTGGGACAGCCCTGTGGGAAAGCCTCGTGGGAAAGCCTCGAGGAAAAGCCACTGATCCCTTAATCCTCTCGTCGGAAGCATGACACTGCTGATACAGCTTGGGAGGAAAGCGCACGTGCATGCCCCAACTCGAGACGAGGACTGACTCCCCTGAGGAGACTCCAGAAGTACCCCAAGTTACATGTCAGCACTGCAGATGAATCCTCAGGTTCCGGCACCAACTCTACACAAGGTCTTAGGCCCTGGCATCGACGGGAGAGGAATCCCGAGAGTCCCCAGAGCAACTCACATGGGGACTGGCCTTTCTGAGGCCACCAGAGCGGGTCCCTGAGGTCCCCGTCGTAAGTCGAGAGCACCTGCCACAACTCGAGAAAATCCAGGAGGTTCTCCCCTCCAGGCGAGATGAGGCCCATTTCCGCTGAGGCGTCTCGAGGCTAATCACACCTAAACTCTGGAACTTCCAAAGGGTCCTTCACACCATTGCTGCAACTCAAGAACTTCCCCTACATACCCGTCTCCAATCGAGAGGAAGCACGAGCGTCCTGCCCACATCCAGAGGAGCCCCGTTTCCGCCTTATAGCTGGAGAGGCGTGATCCTTGCCCTGAGTCACCCAGATGTCTCGGTCCATTCCAGGGAAACCTGTTTTCCCTGCACTGCCTCGACTTCAAGCCGAGGATCGACTCACACCATGGTGGCACTTGGGACAGCCCTGTGGGAAAGCCTCGTGGGAAAGCCTCGAGGGAAAGCAACAGATCCCTTGATACACGAGAAGGGAAGCGTGACACTGCTGCTACAGCTCGGGAGGAAAGCGCACGTGCATGCCCCCACTCGAGACGAGGAGTGACTCCCTGGGGAGACTCCAGAAGTACCCCAAGATCCATGTCAGCAATGGAGAGGAATCCTCAGGTTCCGGCAACGACTCCACACAAGGGCTTAGGCCCCGGAATCCACGGGACAGGAATCCCTTGAGGCCCCGGAGCAACTCGCATGGGGACTGGTCTTTCCTGAGGACACCTAGTGGGTCCCTGAGGTCTCAGTCGTAAGTCGAGAGCACCTGCTGCAAATCGAGAAAATGTAGGAGGTTCTCCCCTCTGGCGAGATGAGGCCCTTGTACGCTGAGGCGTCTTGTAGCTAATCACACCTAACCTCTGAAACTTCCAAAGGGTCCTTCACACCCTTGCTGCAACTCAAGAAGTTCCCAAACATACCCGTCTCCACTCGAGAGGAAGCACGAGAGTCCCGCCCACATCCAGAGGAGCCCCGTTTCCGCCTCCTAGCTCGAGAGGAGGGATCCTTTCCCTGCGTGGTGGGGAAAGAATTCCCGGCGTTCCCGGTCTCATCTCAAGAGGATGCGCTCTCCACAGGAAAGGCGAGAGGAACTCCAGGGTCGTGCCACCATTCCCAGAGTCCCCCAGATGTCTCAGTCCATTCCAGGGAAAGCTGTTTTCCTGGCACTGCCACGACTTTCAAGCGGAGGATCGACTCACACTACGATGGCACGTGGGACAGCCCTGTGGGAAAGCCTCGTGGGAAAGACTGCTGGGAAAGCCTCGAGGGAAAGCCACAGATCCCTTGAACCACGCGAAGGGAAGCGTGACACTGCTGCCACACCTCAGGAGGAAAGCGAAAGTACATGCCCCCACTCGAGACGAGGACTGACTCCCCTGGGGAGACTCCAGAAGTAACACAAAATCCATGTCAGCACAGGAGAGGAATCCTCGGGTTCCGGCACCGACTCCACACAAAGTCTTAGGCCCCATCATCGACAGTAGAGAAATCCCGACAGGCCCCCCGAGCAACTCTTATGGGGACAGGCCTTTCCTGAGGCCACCAGAGCGGGACCCTGAGGTCCTCGTCGTAATTCGAGAGCACCTGCCGCAATTCGAGAAAATCCAGGAGGTTCTCCCCTCCAGGCGTGATGAGGCCCATTTCCGATGAGGCGTCCCAAGGCTAATCACACGTAAACTCTGGAACTTCCAAAGGGTCCTTCACACCTTTGATGCAACTCAACACGTTCCCCGAGATACCCGTCTCCACTCGAGAGGAAGCACGAAAGTCCCGCCCACATCCAGAGTAGCCCGGTTTCCGCCTCCTAGCTCGAGAGGAGGGATCCTTTCCCTGCGTGGTCGGGAAAGAATTCCCGGCGTTCCCGTCGCATCTCAAGAGGAGGTGCTCTCCACAGGAAAGGCGAGAGGAACTCTAGGGTCGGGCCACCATTCTCAGAGTCCCCCAGATGTCTGTCCATTCCAGGGAAACCTGTTTTCCTTGCACTGCCTCGACTTTCAAGCCGAGGATCGACTCACACCACGGTGGCACGTGGGACAGCCCTGTGGGAAAGCCTCGTGGGAAAGCCTAGTGGAAAGCCTTGAGGCAAAGCCACTGATCCCTTGATACACATGAAGGGAAGCGTGACACTGCTGCTACAGCTCGGGAGGTAAGCGCACGTGCATGCCCTCACTCGAGACGAGGACTGACTCCCTTGGGGAGACTCCAGAAGTACCCCAATATTCATGTCAGCACTGGCGAGGAATCCTCAGGTTCCGGCACCGACTCCACACAAGGTCTTAGGCCCCGGCATCGACGGGACAGGAATCCGAGAGGCCACCGAGCAACTCACATGGGGACTGGCCTTTCCTGAGGCCACCAGAGCGGGTCCCTGAGGTCCCCGTCGTAAGGCGAGAGCACCTGCCGCAACTCGAGAAAATCCAGGAGGTTCTCCCCTCCAGGCGAGATGAGGCCCATATCCGCTGAGGCATCTCGAGGCTAATGACACCTAGCCTCTGGAACTTCCAAAGGGTCCTTCACACCCTTGCTGCAACTCAAGAAGTTCCCTGACATACCCGTCTCCACTCGAGAGGAAGCAGGAAAGTCCCGCCCACATCCAGAGAAGCCCCATTTCCGTCTCCTAGCTCGAGAGGAGGGATCCAATCGCTGGGTGTACGGGAAAGAATTACCGGCGTTCCTGTCGCATCTCAAGAGGAGGCGCTCTCCACAGGAAAGGCGAGACGAACTCCAGGGTCGTGCCACCATTCCCAGACTCCCCCAGATGTCTCATTTCATTCCAGGGAAAACTGATTTCCCTGCACTGCCTCGACTTTCAAGCCGAGGATCGACTCACGCCCACGGTGGCTGTGGGACAGCCCTGTGCGAAAGCCTCGAGGGAAAGCCTCGAGGGAAAGCCACAGATCCCTTGATCCACGCGAAGGAAAGCTCGACACTGCTGCTACATTCGGGAGGAAAGCTCATGTGCTGGGCCCCACTCGAGACAAAGACTGACTCCCCTGGGGAGACTCCAGAAGTACCCCAAGATTCATGTCAGCACTGGAGAGGAATCCTCAGGTTCCGGCACGGACTCCACACAAGGACTTAGGCCCCAGCATCGACGGAAGAGGAATCCCGAGAGGCCCCCGAGCAACTCGCATGGGGACTGGCTTTTCCTGAGGAAACCAGATCGGGTCCCTAAAGTCCCCTTCGTAAGTCCAGAGCACCTGCCGCAACTGGAGAAAATCCAGGAGGTTTTCCCCTCCAGGCGAGATGAGGCCCATTTCCGCTGAGGTGTCTCGAGGCTAATCACAGCTAACTTCTGGAACTTCCAAAGGGTCATTCACACCCTTGCTGCAACTCAATAAGTTCCCCGACATACCCGTCTCCACTTGAGAGGAAGCACCAGAGTCCCGATCACATCCAGAGGAGCCCCGTTTCCGCCTCCTAGCTCTTGAGGAGGGAACCTTTCTCTGCGTGTTCGGGAAAAAATTCCGGGCGTTCCCCTCGCATCTCAAGAGGAGGCGCTCTCCACAGGAAAGGCGAGAGGAACTCCAGGGTGGTGCCACGATTCCCAGAGTCCCCCAGATGTCTCAGTCCATTCCAGGGAAACCTGTTTTCCCTGCACTGCCTCGACATTCAAGCCGAGAATAGACTCACACCACAGTGGCACGTGGGACAGCCCTGTGGGAAAGTCTCGTGGGAAAGCCTCGAGGGAAAGCCACCGATCCCTTGATCCACGCGACGGGAGCATGACACTGCTGCTACAGCTAGGGAGGAAAGCGCAGGTGCATGCCCCCACTCGAGACGATGACTAACTTCCCTGGGGAGACTCCAGAAGTACCCCAAGATCCATGTGAGCACTGGAGAGGAATCCTCAGGTTCCGGCACCGACTCCACACAAGATCTTAGGCCCCGCATCGAAGGGAGAGGAATCCCGAGAGGCCCCCGAGCAACTCGCATGAGGACTGGCCTTTCCTGAGGCCACCAGAGCGTGTCCCTGAGGTCCCCCGTCGTAAGTCGAGAGCACCTGCCGCAATTCGAGAAAATCCAGGAGGTTCTCCCCTCCAGGCGAGATGAGGCCCATTTCAGCTGAGAGGTCTCGAGGCTAATCACACCTTACCTCTTGAACTTCCTAAGGGTCCTTCACAACCTTGCTGCAACTCAAGTAGTTCCCGACGCACCCGTCTCCACTCGAGAGGAAGCACGAGAGTCCCGCCCACATGCAGAGGAGCCCCGTTTGCGCCTCCTAGCTCATGAGGAGGGATCCTTTCCCTGCGTGGTTGGGAAAGAATTCCCGGCGATCCCGGCGCATCTCATGAGGAAGCATTCTCCACAGGACAGGCGCGAGGAACTCCAGGGTTGTGCCACCATTCCCAGAGTCCCCCAGATGTCTCAGTCCATTCCAGGGAAACCTGTTTTCCCTGCAGTGCCTCGACTTTCTAGCGGAGGATCGACTCACACCACGGTGGTACGTGGGACAGCCCTGTGGGAAAGCCTCTTGGGAAGGCCTAGTGGGAAAGCTCTAGGGAAAGCCACAGATCCCTTGATCCACGCGAAGGGAAGCGTGACACTGCTGCTACAGCTCGGCAGGAAAGCGCACGTGCATGCCCCCCATCGAGACGAGGAATGACTCCCCTGGGGAGACCCCAGAAGTACCCCAAGGTCCATGTCAGCACTGGAGAGGAATCCTCAGGTTCCGGCACCGACTCCACACAAGGTCTTAGGTACCGACATTGACGGCAGAGGAATCCCGAGAGCCCCGCAAGCAACACTCCTGGGGACTGGCCTTTCCTGAGGCCACCAGAGCGGGTCCCTGAGGTCCCCGTCGTAAGTCGAGAGCACCGGCCGCAAACTCGAGAAAATCCAGGAGGTTCTCCCCTCCAGGCGAGAGGAGGCCCATTTCCGCTGAGACCTCTCGAGGCTAATCACACCAAACCTCTGGAACTTCCAAAGGGTCCTTCACACCGTTGCTGCAACTCAAGAAGTTCCCCGACATACCCGTCTCCACTCGAGAGGAAGCACGAGAGACACGCCCACATCCAGAGGAGCCCCGTTTCCGCCTCCTAGCTCGACAGGGGGGATCCTTTCCCTGCGTGTTGGGGAAAGAATCCCGGCGTTCCCGTCGCATCTCAAGAGGAGGTGCTCTCCACAGGAAAGGCGAGAGGAACTCCAGGGTCGTGCCACCATTCCCAGAGTCCCCCAGGTGTCTCAGTCCATGTTTTCCCTGCACTGCCTCGACTTTCAAGCCAAGGATCGACTCACACCACGGTGGCACGTGGGACAGCCCTGTGGGAAAGCCTCGTGGGAAAGCCTCGTGGGAAAGCCTATAGGGAAAGCCACAGATCCCTTGATCCACGTAAAGGGGATGCGTGACACTCCTGCTACAGCTCGGGAGGAAATCCTACCTGCATGCCCCCAATGGAGATGAGGACTGACGCCCCTGGGGAGACTCCAGAAGTACCAAAAGATCCATGTCGGCACTGGAGAGGAATCCTCAGGTTCACGCACTGACTCCACACAAGGTCTTAGGCCCCGGCATCGACGGGAGAGGAATCCCGAGAGGCCCCCGAGCAACTCGCACGGGGACTGGCCTTTCCTGAGGCCACCAGAGCGGGTCCCTGAGGTCCCCGTCGTAGATCGAGAGCACCTGCCGCAACTCGAGAAAATCCAGGAAGGTTCTACCCTCCAAGCGAGATGAGGCCCATCTCCGCTGAGGCGTCTCGAGGCTAATCACACCTAACCTCTGGAACTTCCAAAGGGTCCTTCCCACCCTTGCTGCAACTCAAGAAGTTCCCCGACAAACCCGTCTCCACTCGAGAGGACACACGAGAGTCCGGCCCACATCCAGAGGAGCCCCGTTTCCGCATCTTAGCTCGAGAGAAGGGATCCTTTCCCTGCGTGTTCGGGAAAGAATTCCCAGCATTCCCGTCGCATCTCAAGAGGAGGCGCTCTCCACAGGAAAGGCGAGAGGAACTCCAGGGTCGTGCCACCATTCCCAGAGTCCCCCAGATGTCTCAGTCCATTCCAGGGAAACCTGTTTTCCCTGCACTGCGTCGACTTTTCCAAGCCGAGGATCGACTCACACCACGGTGGCACGTGGGACAGCCCTGTGGGAAAGCCTCGTGGGAAAGCCTAGTGGGAAAGCCTCGAGGGAAAGCCACAGATCCCTTGATCCTCGTGAAGGGAAGCGTGACTCTGCTGCTAGAGCCTCGGGAGGAAAGCGAACGTGCATGCCCCACTCGAGACAAGTACTTACTCCCCTGGGGAGACTCCAGAAGAACCCCTAGATCCAAGTCAGCACTGGAGAGGATCCTCAGGTTCCGGCACCGACTACACACAAGGTCTTAGGCCCGGCATCGTCGGGAGAGGAATCCGGAGAGGCCCCAACAACTCGCCTGGGGACTGGCCTTTCCTGAGGCCACCAGAGCGGGTCCCTGAGGTCCCCGACGTAAGTCGAGAGCACCTGCCGCAACTCGAGAAAATCCAGGAGGTTCTCCCCTCCAGGCGAGATGAGGCCCATTTCCGCTGAGGCGTCTAGAGGCTAATCACACCTAACCTCTGGACTTCCAAAGGGTCCATCACACCCTTGCTGCAACTCAAGAAGTTCCCGACATACCCCGTCGCCACTCGAGAGGAAGCACGAGAGTCCCGCCCACATCCAGAGGAGCCCCGTTTCCGCCTCCTAGCTCGAGTGGAGGGATCCTTTCCCTGCGTGGTCGGGAAAGAATTCCCGGCGTTCCCGTCGTATCTCAAGAGGAGGCGCTCTCCACAGGAAAGGCGAGAGGAACTCCAGGGTCGTGCCACCATTCCCAGAGTCCCCTGAGATGTCTCAGTCCATTCCAGGGAAACCTGTTTTTCCCTGCACTGCCTCGACTTTCAAGCCAAGGATCGACTCAAACCACGGTGGCACGTGGGACAGCCCTGTGGGAAAGCCTTGTGGGAAAGCCTCGTGGGAAAGCCTCGAGGGAAAGCCACAGATCCTTGATCCACGCGAAGGGAAGCTCGACACTGCTGCTACAGCTTGGAAGGAAAGCGCACGTGCATGCCCCCACTCAAGACGACGACTAACTCCCCTGGGGAGACTCCAGAAGTACCCCAAGATCCATGTCAGCACTGGAGAGGAATGCTCAGGTTCCGGTACCGACTCCACACAAGGTCTTAGACCCGGCATCGATGGAAGAGGAATCCCGAGAGCCCCCGAGCAACTCGCATGGGGAATGGTCTTTCCTGAGGCCACCAGAGCGGGTCCCTGAGGTCCCCGTCGTAAGTCCAGAGCACGTGCCACAACTCGAGAAAATCCAGGAGGTTCTCCCCTCCAGGCGAGATGAGGCCCATTTCCGCTGAGGTGTCTCGAGGCTAATCACACCTAACCTCAGGAACTTCCAAAGGATCCTTCACACCCTTTCTGCAACTCAAGAAGTTCCCCGACATACCCGTCTCCACTCGAGAGGAAGGACGAGAGTCCGCCCACATCCAGAGGAGCCCCGTTTCCGCCTCCTAGCTCGAGACGGGGAATCCTTTCAGTGTGTGGTCGGGAAAGAATTCCCGGTGTTCCCGTCGCCTCTCAAGAACAGGCGCTCTCCACAGGAAAGGCCAGAGGAACTCCAGGGTCGTGCCACCATTCCCAGAGTCCTCCAGATGTCTCAGTCCATGCCAGGACACCTGTTTTCCCTGCACTGCCTCGACATTTCATGCAGATGATCGACCACACAACGGTGGCACTTGGGACAGCCCTGTGGGAAAGCCTGTTTGGAAAACTTGGTGGGAATGCCCAAAGGGAAAGCCACAGATCCCTTGATCGTCGGGCCGGGAAGACTGACACTGGTTCTAGAGCTCGGGAGGAAAGCGCACGTGAATGCCCCACTCGAGATGAGGACTGAATCGCCTAGGGAGACTCCAGAAGTACCC